>NC_067137.1:28836247-28926247 GCF_903995435.1 Acomys russatus
AGGCATGAGCCATTACACCCGGCCGCCAGGTTTTTGGTTTTGCTTTGTTTTGTTTTTCTTAAGTAATATTTGACATAGAGAAATAAGTTCACACTGAAATAATCATTGGCTCAAAAAGAAAAGAATTCTACTGAATGAAATGTTGGAGGGATTTGAGCGCCTAGCCAAGAACTGTTGCTTTTACAAACAAGCCGGAGCATTTAAAGCATGCTTTCATTATATTCTACCTCATTCCAAAGATAACTTGACGTCATTTTAAAAAACGTCCGGTGAAACAAAGAAGCACAAATACAGACTTATGAGCTAGGCATAGTGGTTCATATTGTAATCCTTAGCACTCACAAAGCTGAAGGAGGATTGTGAGTTTAAGGCCAGCCCTGGCTATCCCCCAGACCACGCCTTAACAACAACAAAGAATTCCGAGCAAATTAAAGGCATGCACCCAAGATAATCTGGAGCAGGAAGTGAAATTATATACACAGATATTCCATAGGCCCAGGACATAGAAACAGGTCCATGACTGAGGAGAGCTGTCACTTTCTCTAGCACAAAGGCCAAAGAGGCATCTTCTCCCTGCCTCCTCTTAAGGCAAACGTGCATTTGGATTTACCAGCTAAAAGAGAGTCTGCTGGCTAGTCTTATGTCAACTTGACATGGAAACTAGAGTTAATTTGAAAGGAAAGCACCTCAGTTGAGAAAAGGCCTCCATAATAACCAGCTGTAGGGTACTTTCTTAGCTAGAGACTGATAGGGGAGGGCCCAGCCCACTGTGGGTGGGGCCGTCCCTGAGCAGGTGGTCAGGCTGAGCAAGTCATGATGAACAAGTCAGTAAGCAGCACCCCTCCATGGCCTCTGCATCAGCTCCTGCCTCCAGGTTTCTGACCTGCTTGAGTTGCCTACCAAGTGCTGGGATTAAAGGGCGTGTGCCACCACTGCCTGGCACATGTGTGTTTTCTAAGGAGATGGCAAATGAGACACATCAAACTAGAAAAAGTGGGAAAGAACAACAACAGGTGGAATATTGAGACTGTCAGTCTGTTTTGCAGGAGACTGAAACTTTATTTTCTTAGTTAATTTATTTTTTTGTTGTTGTTGTTTTGTTTGTTGATTGGTTGGTTTGTATATGGGTGTTTTGTTTGTATGTCTGTGCACCACATGTATGCCTGGTTGCCTGCTGAATACAGAAGAGGGTGTTAGAACCCCCTGGGAGTTATAAACAGCTGTGAGATGCCATGTAAGTGTGGGGACTGAACTCAGGTCCTCTGGAAGAACAACCAGTGCTTCAAAATAAATAAGTACATAAATACATAATAAATAAGCAAACAAAAATAGAACACAAAAACATAGCTCAGCCTGTAAATGCTTATAGAGTAGGCATGAGGACTCAGGTTCGTTCCCCAGAACAATTGTGGGAAAGGCCAGAAACTCCTGTGATCCCCAGGCACTGGGGAGACAGGAACAAAAGGATCTTGTTGACCAGGCACTCTAGCCAAATTCTGAGCTCTAGGTTCATTGAGAGACCCTGCTAAAAACCAAGGTAGGATGGGGCTAGAGTGGTGGTTCAGCAGTTGAGAGGGTTTATTACTCTTTCAGAAGACTAGAATTGAGTTCCTAGCACCAGCAGGCAGCTCACAGCTGCTGTAATTCCAGCATCGGGGTTATCCAAAGCCTCTGATCTCAGGCACCTGCACTCACATGCACATAACCACCACCACCACCACCACCACCACCACACACACACACACACACACACACACACACACACACACACACCATAAACACACACTCGCATATACATACACAGAATTAAAAATAAAACAAATCTGACAGCTAAGGTAGGGGGTAATTCAGGAAGATCCTCATTGTCAACCTGGCCTCCACAAGCATACAAACACACACAAAAGCAAACCAAGAGAAGCACATGTTCATTTTAGAAAATATAGACAAAGATCGGTATTATACATCATCTCTGTTTTCAGACTCAACTACTACTAACAAATTTAAAGCATCTTTGGACTTTATTGTATATGTCACTTTTTACAAAACTGTCATCATGATACATGAACGTGTTTTTGTGCATCGTGAAGAGTTTAATGAATATAATCAACACTGTCATTTGAAGCCTATGCTTTGACAGCTGTGCCAGGCCTCAGAAGATGGCCATTCATTTGGTATTTGGGTTATTTCTATTTGTTTTTATCCTTCTGTGATTCTAGGCACCATGGTGACTTTGGGGACTATGCTGGGAACGTTCTCTTTAGTTTGCTAGGTTCTCTGTGACTTGAAAGCATGCTATATCTCCTGGTAGAGCCCATGTAGCTTGTCATAATGGCACTTTGTGGCTTAATGAGAACAAGGCTCTATTAATCCCTCTTTGTCTGACCTCAGCCAACCTTGCCCTCTGTGGAAGTGGGATTCCTAAGCCCTTGCGGCCCATTTGAGCTGTTGTCATAGTGATTGGTGCAGGATGGGGGTAGGGTCACTAGGCCAGTATCCCTAACCAGACCAACTCTGTCTTAATGACAGGCTCAGACCATAGCTGCTCAGCAGCTGGTGTGATAAACCAAGCAGTAAGGGCAGCATGAGGGCTGACAGCACTGAAGCTGGGACACCCGGAAGCCCTTTGGGGCCTGGTGTAACTGGTTCCACAAAAGAAGCTTAGCTGACTTGTCTGGAGAGTACAAAGGGCTGTGACGTCACCATCGCCCACAGCCCTGGAGCTATACCCACACCCGGCACTGGTGGTCCAATACTCTGCAAGCATTTGAGAGGACACTATATCTGAAATGCTCTTTCATGCCCACAGTGGGTGTTCACAGGGAACCTGGGCAGACAGGCTACTCGTTGCTGTGTACAACGAGCTCTTTGTTGTCATCTCCCAGTGAGAAAGTATAGGTGGGGAAACTGAGACTCAGGAAACTAGCTGATTCCAAACCAACCAGCAGTTAAGAAGCATAGTCTGAATCCAGAAGACCCAACCCCCATCCCCCATGCCCCCTCCCCCCTCCCCTTCCTTCCACCCCTCCCCCTTCCTCCCTCTCCTCTCCTTCCCTCCCCTGACACTTCTGGAAAGGACCTTGTTTGGAATCTGTTTAGAAGCAGTTAGTTCTTTACTGGAAGTTCCTTAAGTGTGATCTTTAAAGGGAAAAAGTGTGTGTGTGTGTGTGTGTGTGTGTGTGTGTGTGTGTGTGTGTGTGTTGCATAAGCTGTCCATAAGTACATTTTCCTGGGAGGCAGGGAGAAAAAACAGACAAGGCTAAACTTGTTGGCCTCTGTTGTCTGTCCCAGCACCCTCCCTCTCTAGACAGAAGCCTGGTTTGGAACGTGTCCAAATCTTATTTTAAATTGTCTAAATCTCATTTGCTTGACTCGAGTGGCCTGGATGATTGGGGTGACGCAAATCTGTGTCCCCAGCTGGGCCTGAGCCCAGGCAGCTCATTGGGCTGTGGGCGTCTTCCCTTTGGCTGCCTGAGGTCAGCAGCACTGCCAGCAAGGGATGTCCTTCCCTGCCCCGGGGGCATGTAGGGCTCCGGTGCTATGTCCTCACTCAGCCTGGAGCCCTGACAGGTCTTCCATCTTCTTGCCCTAGTTGTGGTTTCAGAATGCCAACAGCCTCGGACTGGACTGGAGGCCAGGACTTTGGACAGATGAACAGAGACGCCCTTCACTAGGTTTAGCAGTCTCTTTGGCAAGCCTTAGAAATCCCTGGAACAAACAAACAAACAAACGAACAAACAAACAAAATGTCTTGGAACAGTGATGCGACCTTTGGTTCCAGACTCAATATCTAGTTCCACAACAGCCCACTGTGTCATTATGGTCACTCTTTCCCCACCCTGTTTTTCTAGCATCTGACTCTTCCATCTGCTCCCTCTGTCTCTCTACCAGAGAGAAATTCAGATGGCCATCTTCATACCCCTGAAAGAAAAAAGAGCAACATTTCTAAGAATGCAAAGAGTGTGTGGTGGTCAGAGAAATGAATCCAAACAATATGAACTCTTGACTTTAAAGACAGGTCACAGAAGGAGTTTTTCCTGGCACAGCAAATGAGTGCCACACCCACGACTCTGAGCTGCTTAACTTCCTGGCTAGGTCATTGCCCCACTCCTAGGCTGGGCCTGGCACTAGGCATTAAGTTACCTAAAGACACAGCCTGCTCCCCACCCAGCCCTCTGGCCAGCATATGGTCATAGAAAGACCAGGAGAATCCCAAAGACACAGGTAACGATTAGCCTTCTAGGAAAGGGAAAGCTGGGCAGCCCTCAGATGCCCCCAACTCCTAATCTCAGGACAGACTGCCGTGTCAGTACATCCTCTAGAGTCCTGAATCAGAGAAATCACATCCAGCAGGCTTGGGGGAGCTGGTTGGTTGGGTTAGTCAATGTTTGTCTCCTTTACTTCAGTTCTTACCTATGATCCTAATGTCTGTGACCTGTAAAATCAACCAGAGGGCTTCCCCGGGTGAGGGATCCTCTTGGCAATCAATGGAATCCTGAAGGTTCCTTCGACTCAGTTCGCACCCTCTCTCTCTTCAAATTAACTTCCATTGTTTGCAGCTGTGAAAAGAGGTTAGCGGCACTGTGATGCCCAAGCAAGTCAATGGTGGATCTGATCCCCATGGAAATCCATCCAGGCCACTACATCTACATGAGACCTTCCTTAGCTCCCAAAACAGAAACTGTGAAGTTGGGCAAAACTAAAGCAGCTAAGGACATGTTCCTTGTGGGCTGCTGAGCACTGAGACACAGTGACCCAGGAAGTACCCTTTGCCTCCAGGGTCATGGGATGGATGCCTATGTTTTGCCCGGCAGCAGCCAACAGCCTCGCCCTGCTGCTGACTGCCATAAACACGAAGGAGCCTATGGTAACGGTCTGGGGTAGAGATGGGCACTTTCAATCTCATAGCCCGAGTCTGACCAGGTTTACAGGTGACTCCAGCTGAAGCCTCTTTGTGTGGCCCTGAGCTGGGTCCTAAAACATCCCCATGTGATTCAAATCCCACCAAAGTTCCCACGAGGAGAAGCCGTGAGGATCCAGCACAGGCATAAAGATGCTGTGACCCGAAAGAAGACCAAAGTTGTGCAAAAGGAAAAGGCTGGGGAGGTAAGGAGAGTGCAGGAAGGGGAAGAAGTGACCTTTCTATCACCACCACTCCATGGGGATAAACACCTCAGTCCTCCCAGACTATGATAAAAAGATGCCATAGAGCAGATGGCTGTGTGGGGCAGAAATTTGTTCTTTGCAGTTCTGAAAGCTGTAGCTCACTTTTACGACATCTCTAGACACCCGGGCCTACCGTTGGGCCGTAGACGGAGTCTTCTTCCTGGGTCGGTTCACTATGAGAGGGGCAAGGAGGTCTCTGGAGCCTCTGCATAAAGATATGAATCCCCTCCCCACTTCTGGCATATAAATTCAGGGAACACAAAGATTTAGGTCGTTGTAGAAGCTTACCAGGGTAAGTAAGATTTTATGTAGAATCTTAGGAGATGACGTAAGTGTTTTCCATGAGAAAGGGACAAATTCAGGATGACAGAACAGGTAGTACCAAAATGCAAAAGTCAGGCAGAAGCTGGATGTGGGGTGTGTGTGTGTGTGTGTGTGTGTGTGTGTGTGTGTGTGTGTGTGTGTTGTGGTGTGTGTGTATGTGTGTGTGTGGTGTGTGTGGTGTGTGTGTATGTGTATGTGGTGTGTGTATATGTGTGTGTGGTGTGTGTATGTGTGTGTGTGGTGTGTGTATATGTGTGTGTGTGTGAGTGTGCGTGCTCATGTGTGTGCGTTGGTAGTAGTGACGGTGGTGGTAGTAGTGGTGGGGGAAGGGGTAGCTGAGGTGGATGAGGAGGTCAGAGGACAAAACACAGGAGTCAGTTCTCTCTTTCCTGCCCTATAGACTCCAGGGTTGAACTGAACTCAGATTATGGCTTTCAGTGCCATTACCAGCTGATCCAGCTCAGCAAGTAGTCAGCTTTAAAGGTAAGAAAGCTCCAGGTGTAGGGTTGGTAGAAGTATTTCAAGACCCCAAAGGAAAGGAAAGGAATGCTGGGCTTCATATTCCAGGCTTGCCACAGGAACACTCCAGAACCGAGGCATTAAGTACATCCTGGGAAAAGCAGACATAAGTGTGCCATGTTAGTGCCTACACCTTAGCCAGGCAATGATAGCTCCTTGCCACTTGGAAGTATCTGAGTCACAGGTTTTCTCACCTGGCCAAGCCTGAAAGGAGCGCCATAGCTCATAAAGTCACTCCTCTGCCCAGCAGGGGACTTCGAGAACAGTCCAGCCAGCAGCATCTTTGAAGTTAGTGTATTGTCTCATCTACATGTATGTCGCAGAGCAGTCAGAGATTCTAAAGCACAGATGGAGGATGGAGTACAGGCACAGAGGAAGGCCTACACACCCCTAGGGAGAAAAGCCCAGCAGGCAGCTGAGGACCAGGTACAGAGTCAATGGCTGCGGTAGGCACAGCTCAAGCCTTTCTTCTCCCACTTTGTTCCTTCTTCTGTGCATAATTGACTCTACAGTGACCATGGCAGGGAGGAGGAAGAGAGGAGGAAAAGAGGAATGATGGCTGTGGGGAGGAGCCAGGGACGCCTGTCAATGGGGAATTTCTGTGTGAATTAGACAGAGGTGCTGAGGCAGGAGAGAAAGATGGGGAAGATTACAAGGGCATTGGGGGGGGGGGGAGCCAGGCTGTGGTGGCACACACATCTCTAATCCCAGACTCCAGGAGGCAGAGGCAGGTGGATCTCTGTGAGTTCAAGGTTAACGAGGTCTACAGAGCTAGTTCAAGAACAGCCAAGGCTACACAGAGAAACCCTGTCTTAAACAAGAAAGAAAGTGTGTGTGTGTGTGTGAGAAAGAGAGAGAGAGAGAGAGAGAGAGAGAGAGAGAAAGAAAGAAAGAAAGAAAGAAAGAAAGAGGAAGGAAGGAAGAGAAAGAAAGAAAGAGGTCCCTCACACCAAGTGTGGCTAAAGCCTCTTGCCTGCTGATAGTCACAAATTCAGTCACAATCAATAATTAAGGCCCTTTTCCTTTCCTAACTATAAATACCTGCACTTTTCTAGGAATCTCACCAGTAAATACCCTAAAAGGACACATCCTAAACACCTTGTGCGACCTTGTAGGCTTCTGGTTTTACCTCATCGGATTGCAATCTCATTCAGCACACCTCCTGAACTGCCCCCATAATCTAGTTTATCAGAAAGTCAGAGGGCGTTTCTTAGCAACCCTTTCAGATGTAATTGGAGAGCCCCCAAAATGGTATGTATGTCTGCTGCTAAGGCAGTTTGTGACTATCCTTAGGAAGATCATACCCACACTAGGGCGTGTCTTTTCTTTCCCCAGGCTCCTTTCTTTCTTTCAACCCCTGTGTTTGAAAATCTCTATTGACAAAAGCCAGGCCTGGTGGTACACACACACCTTTAATTCCAGCACTCAGGAGGCAGAGGCAGGTGGACCTCCGAGTTCAAGCCAGCCTGGTCTACAGAGTGAGTTCCAGGACAGCCAAGACTACACAGAGAAACCCTATCTCAAAAAACAAAAACAAAATCAAAAACAAAAACAAAAACACAACAACTGGGCCGGGCATGGTGGCGCACTCCTTTAATCCCAGCACTCTGGAGGCAGAGCCAGGCAGATCGCTGTGAGTTCAAGGCCAGCCTGGTCTACAAAGCCAGTCTAGGACAGCCAAGGCTACACAGGGAAACCCTGTCTCAAAAAAACAAAACAACAACAACAACAACAAAAACCCCACAAAACAACTATATTGACAGCCAGGCTTGGCGGCACACATGCCTTCAATCCCAGCACTTGGGAGGCAGAGGCAGGCAGATCTCTAAGTTTGAGGCCAGCCTGGTCTATAAAGCAAGTCCAGGACAGCCATGGCTACACAGAGAAACTCTGTCTCAAAAAAAACAAACAGAAAATCTATATTGACAATACTGTGCAACCTGTGACTCTTAGAACAGGTCACATCCATGCTCTCAGGTGTGTCTGGTTTAGTCTGGAAAGCCTCTCATTGTCCTAGCCCCTGGGCTTGCATTCTACTTAAAATGCCTTTACTAAGCTCCTGCCCTGCTTCACACTGGCTAGTACTAAAATTATTTCCTACATTTGAGGCCAAGAATCTTGCTTTAATTGAGTGGAGGTCCCTAAAAGATGAAGGTAACTCCTCAGGGTGCCGTGGATGACGTCAGATCTGTGACGGTCTCTGTCACTGTTGACAGATCCTGGCTAGACTGCTGTGGCAGAATCCCCAAAGCTGGGTAGAGGCATGGTTCTTAACCTGTGGGGGTCATGACCCCAAAGGAGTTGCATATCAGATATTTACATTATGAGTCATAGTGGTAGCAAAATTAAAGTTATGAGGTAGCAACAAAATAATTTTATGGAGCCAGGCGTGGTGGCACACACCACTTAGCCCTTTCACAAGTCCTCAGTGATGACAGCTACGGGGTAGTGTTTCCCCAACGGCAGTGGCCTATGCTGGACATAGATTTTAAAACGTGGACTAAGCCAGACCAGGTGGCACACACCTATAATTCCAGCACTCAGAAGGCAGAGACAGGTGGATCGATGTGAGTTCAAGGGCAGCCTGGTCTACAAAGCAAATCCAGGACAGTCAAGGCTACACAGAGAAACCCTGTCTCAACCTCCTCTCCCTCCCAAATGATAATTTTATAGTTGGGGTTCACCACAGCATGAGGAACTGTATGAAAGGGAAGCAGAGTTAGGAAGGTTAAGAACCACTGTGCCAGCTGTTGCCAAGTCCAGAATCTCTGGCCTGCCTCTAATGAGGACTTCCTTTCTGATCATCACATGGAAAAGCTGAGCAAGGACAGGGCATTGAGGACAGACTCGTCCTTTCATAAAGCAGCCATCTCAGTATGCATAGGCCTCCAGAGACCCAAACCACACAGGGTCCCAGTGCTGAGGGGACATAAACACAAGCTCCCACCCCCAACCAAGTGTCAACAAGGGAGTCTCACTGAGTATTCAAACACACATAAGGACAGGCCCCATTCCTAGAAGTACGAAGCCAACATAAAACAAACTCAGTGGTATTTTTGAAGGTTTTATTTATTTATTTATTTTTAAGCTTACGGGTCCTTTGCTTCTATATAATGGTTTCTGATCGCATGTTTGTTTGGTTTTTGAATTAAGGTTTCTCTGTGTAGCCCTGGCTGTCCTGAAACTCTCATCTCTCTCATCTCTCTCATATCTCTCATCTCTCTCTCTCTCTCTCTCTCTCTCTCTCTCTCTCTCTCTCTCTCTCTCTCTCTCTCTCTCTCTCTCTCTCTCTCTCTCTGTAGACAAGGCTGGCCTCCAACTCAGAGAGATCTGCCTGCCTCTGCCGCACAAGTGCTGGGATTAAAAGGGGTGTAACACCATGCCTGGCCCAAATTTATTTTTTATGGGTTTTGTTTGTATATATGTCTCTGCATGTGTATGAGTTTCTAACCTTCTTTCTCTTTTTATTTGTTTGTTTTGTTTTACTCTTGTTTGTTTATCTTTTATTTGTCTTTTGCTTTCTTAAGAGAGAGAGGAAAAACAGCATGGAATTGGAAGGGTTAGTGAGAACCTGGGAGGAGAGGATGGAGGGGAAATTGTGACCAGAATATACTATACAAAAAATACTGTAACGCCTTTAATCCCAGCACTCAGAAGGCAGAGGCAGGCAGATCGATGTGAGTTTGAGGCCAGTCTTGTCTACAAAGTCAGGCCAGACCAGCCAAGGCTACACAGAAAAACCCTGTTTTGAAAAAAAACAAAATAAAGAGAAAGAAAGATTTTTCTTCTTCTTCTTCTTCTTCTTCTTCTTCTTCTTCTTCTTCTTCTTCTTCATTTTTTTATTCTTTCTTTCTTTCTGGTTTTTGAGACAGGGTTTCTCTGTGTAGCCCTGGCTGTCCTAGACTCCCTTTGTAGACCAGGCTGGCCTCAAACTCACAGAGATCCTCTTGCCTCTGCCTCCCAAGTGCTAGGATTACAGGCATGTACCACCACAACCGGCAAAATATTTTATTTTCAATAAAAAATAAATAAGCAAAACATCACTCCTGGGGCTGCAGCTTTACACCCTAGTCATCTCTTAAGGGCAGTGTTAATACTCTGTTGTGCCAAAGAAACTAAATGGGTCTAGGAGGAAACAGATATGTAGACACAGAAGAACCTGTCCTCTGGGGGCACACAGCCCTGGGCTCACAGTCTTTCTGCAGGCCCTTGCTACTTCCTGAAAAGTAGATGGCTGGCTACTGTGACCTACACTTCCAGTTGGGAAAAGAGGTAGAATCGGGATTCTCCTCTCCTGCCTGCCAAGGCACCTGTTTCAAGAGTGCCTCCTCTATTTATGGAAGAGGTGGGTGGGGGAGCGGGGGGCTTTGTGTCTGACCTGAAGAGGTCCTCGGTCTCAATGCTTGTACCTCACTCCCATTCATATACTAAAATCCTTATCCCAAGGCTACTAGATGGTAGGGCCTATGAGAACGGGTCAACTGGCCTCAGCCCGTGATTACAACTGGGATTAGTGTGCTTATTGTGAGGAAAGGGAAAAGTTCCAATCTCCTGGAGTCATAGCTGTGGCCCAGAGAGTAGGCCCTCCACCAGATCTGGTCCAACAGTACCTTGATCTTGTACTTCCCCACCTGCAGCACTATGGGAAATAAATCTCAGTTGCCCATAGCCCCCCATGTCTAGTACTTGGTTAGGAAAACCTGAAGGGATTAGGACAGGATATCTCAGTCCCAGGCAGCATTAGCAGATGCTTGGTTGGCCTCACCACCTCAGCTAACATGGCCTTCTTGATCTAAGCCAAAGGCCCCCCACCAATCACAAAGGAAACAAAATTCAAGACAACAGTATTAGCTGTCCTGGGACCTCAGTCTAGGTTTAAAGAAAAAGCAGGTTCCCAAGTTATGAAGGTTTTCCTAGACAAGAGCCCACACTCATGGTCTCAGAGTCTCCTAAACTTTTGTTTTGTTTTGTTTTGTTTTTTGAGACAGGCTTTCTCTGTGTAGCTTTGCCTGTCCTGGACTTGCTTTGTAGACCAGGCTGGCCTGGAACTCACAGAGATCAGCCTTCCTCTACCTCCCTGAGTGCTGGGATTACAGGCATGTGACACCATACTTGGCCATGAGTCTCCTAAACTTAGTAAGGACTTTTGATGCTCATTTAGGGCCTACTCACTTCCTCTGTGGTCTTTCTTTTCTGCCATCAATCCTTCCCTACACTGCCACAGTTTATATCCCCAGAACGTCCTCACACATCACTCACCCACCTTAGCACACTCAAGCCCTCGCCTCTCTGCCTGCACCCATAGCAGACATCATTAATAGACCACTGCATTTCTTTCTTATTACAAGTGTATTGAACCTTGGCAGGACTCTTATCAACTCAGTGCTCTAGACAGCTACAATAAGGCCAAATGAGTCTATATATAAGATGGGACTTATTTTAGCTAGCCCTGATGTAATGGATTGCCCCGGCTTAGATACAGGGTACATGGAGAACAGCACTAGGAAAGGGTTTGTAAGTAGATGGCCATCAGCAGTATCTCTTCTGTCTTCAGGCCCGGGATGCTGTGATCACCCTGATCTTACATCTTTTAAAAATAGTTTCCTTTAGGGTTATTAAGCAAGGGAAGGAAGAGTTGTCTCCTCATAGTTAGTGCTACAACGTCCCTGGCCTGCGTGCATTCTTCCAGTGCCTGCCCTAGAGACCCATTCTAGGCTTGAGTTCAGCAGAAACAACTCCCTGGGAACTCCAAGGGAACTGAGAGATCTGACACTGTGACGGCAGGGTTACCCTGGGACAGCATGGGCTCCCTTGCAAACCTGCACACCCTCCAGTAAGCAGAGTAGGAGAAGGGAAGCCAGCTTCCTTCATTGTTAATTTCTGATCCTCATGCCCTTTGACTTTTCAAGGACGTGATGGGAAATGTGTTCCCTGCAACACAGCTGCTTGTAACTATGTTTGCTGCTCATAAACGATTTTACGGGGATCTAAAGGGACAGAGGTGACAGGCAGCATGTAGCATGGGTACAGAGTCTTGACAATAAACGTGTCAGCTTTGTACCATGGCAGCTCCCAACTCCTAAAGATCCAAGATTCTGGGTAGTGGTGGCTCCTGGCAGAAGGTAAGGCTTTTTGTAGCCTGATGATAAGTGATACCAAGAAAGATTTGTGCTGGTCTCACAAGGGAGGGGCTTGGAGTGTCTGGTCTGGCTTGAGTGTTGCTCTTCCCCAGGGAGATGACAAAGAGCTCTCTTCACAGGTGCTGGAAAAATGGCTCAGAGGTTAAGAGCACTGACTGTTCTTCCAGAGGTCCTGAGTTCAATTCTCAGCAACCACATGGTGGCTCACAACCATCTATAATGTGATCTGATGCCCTCTTCTGGCCTGCAGGTGTCTATGTAGACAGAGCAATGTATGTACAATAGCAAATAAATCGAAAGAAAGGAAGAGAGAAAGAAAGGAAGGAAGGAAGGAAGGAAGAAACAAAGAAACAAAGAAAGAAAAAGAGTTCTGTTTGCATGGCAGCTCCTACGAGGGAAGGCACTGGTGGCATCATAAGTCATCTGTAACTCCAGTTCCAGGGCATCCAATGCCTCTCTCTCTTCTCTCTCTCTCTCTCTCTCTCTCTCTCTCTCTCTCTCTCTCTCTCTCTCTCTCTCTCTCTCCCTCTCCCTCCCCTTTCTCTCTCTTGTCTCCCTCCCTCTCTCCCTCCCTTTGCATGGCAGCCAAAAGCTGCTTCCAATAAACCTGCAGTTATATAATATAACTCCATCTTGCCGTTAGCTCATTCTGATATTTCAATCAGTAACCAGCATGGGGTACCTTCATGATTGTAGTTCAGGCACCAAGTGCTAACACTAAAAGCACCTCCCATACCTACTCTGATGTATCCCATGGCTTGAGTCACTGGATACAAGAGAGCATATCCTGAGAGGCCATGTCAGCAGAGATAAGTGTCTGTTCTCAAGGCATAGTAGCCCACCGCCACCACCACCACCACCCCCTACCCCCGCCCTCAGCCAAGGCACGGGGCTCACTGGCCAGACTCCACAGCCCTTGAGTCCTAGGATTGTGCCCCTCATGGTAGAGCTATTCTCACAACACTGGCCCTGATACTTTCTGGGCTACTGGTCTGCCATGAGACCACCACAATCTTGAAAGACCCACACAGCCCACTGTCTGGGCTGTTCTTCACCTCCAGTCTCCAGTCCAACCTCAGAAACATTGAAGAATCTGCAGACACCCCACTATCCTCAGAAGAGTGGGTGTGGCAGAGTTCCCACAGTGTAAGAAGCAGCATCAGAGAGGAAAGTAACACTGCTTCCTTTCCCGGTATAGATAGGCATGATTAATGGAGCCAAATTTCTTTCTTTCTTTCTTTCTTTCTTTCTTTCTTTCTTTCTTTCTTTCTTTTTTTCTTTTTGTTTTTTTCTGAGACAGGGTCTCATTATATAGCCCTGGATGTCTTGGAACTCACTATGTAGACCAGGCTGGCCTCAAACTCACAGACATCTATCTGCCTGACTCTGCCGCCCAAGTGCCAGGATTAAAGGCATGTGCCACTATGCCCTGCTAAGGGGCCAGATTTCTATATGAACAAATTGTTCACGTGTACGTTGGGGGCGGGGTGGGGGTGTGCATGCATGCACGTGAGTTTGTGTTTATAAAAACGTATATGTATGAGTGTGAGATATATACGTATATATAATATATATGTACATATTCTAAGTTGGAATCATAGCCTACTTTTTAAATTAACATTTTATATTCTCTTTTCTTTCTATCAATATTCCTCAAAAATACTTTGAAATGGCTATGTAATCCTACAGATGTATCATAATACATGTAATTATGTATTTTAGGACATCTGGGTTTCCACTTTTTTGGTATTCAACATCTTTTTTATTGATCATATCTGTACATAAATTTTGGTCTGAAAGTCTAAGTTATTTCCTCAGAGAAAATTCCAAGATTTTTTTTTTTGTTAAATTTCCTTGATGTGTTTCTCAGATGGTTTCCAGAAGGGCTGCCCATGGCTTGTGTACCTCCCTTTGAGGGGACTCTTGTCTGCTCCAACTTAGGGTAATATCGGTAAAGAAAAATCATGTCTGAAAGGCAAATAATGTTAACTCAGAATGTTAATTCATGTGACTAGCAACAACAATAAAAACATAATTACTAAATCACAATTTTTAAACAAGTATCTTCTTTCCTCACTATGTTTCAGGTCTGGGGCTGTAGTGTGTGGTAGAGTGCTTGCCTCACATGCTTTTGTTTTTGTTGTTGTTTGTTTGTTTGTTTGTTTGTTTTGAGACAGGGTTTCTCTGTGTAGCCTTGCCTGTCCTGGACTCACTTTGTAGAGCAGGCTGGCCTTGAATTCAGGGTGATCCACCTACCTCTGCCTCCCAAGTGCTGGGATTAAAGGTGTGCACCCTCCCCCCAGCTGTGCTGGGATTAAAGGTGTGCACCCCCCCCCCCCAGCTGCCTCACATGCTTAAGGCCACATGCTCAGAACTGGTCCTGCAGGAGCATGGAGGGTGTGTGGATGATATACCTTACTTGTTTGTCCAACCTGGCTTTGGGTGTGTAGGTATGGGTTCATGTGTGTACATGCAAGTGTGGAGGTCAGGGTCCAGTCTCACTGTTGTTCCCTGTAGCTGTCCGCCTCATTTCTTAAGGCAAGATCTCTCATTGGCCTGGACCTCACTGACCAAGCTAGACTGGCTGGCCTGTGATATGCCTGACTCTACCTCCCCAGTGCTGAGATTATAAGCATCCAGCTCTTTCTTTAAAATTTCTATTTACTTGTTTGTTTGTTTGTTTGTTTGTTTGTTTTGAGACAGGGTTTCTCTGTGTAGCAGCCCTGGCTGTCCTGAACTCACTTTGTAGACCAGGATCCACCTGCCTCTGTCTTCCTGAGTACTGGGAATACAGCCCTGTGCCACCAAGCCCAGCTCAGATTTTTTTCTTTTCTTTTCAAGGGTTTCTCTGTGTAGCCTTGGCTGTCCTGGACTCACCTTGTAGACCAGGCTAACCTCAAACTCACAGAGATCCACTTGCCTCTGCTTCCACCACCCGGCTTCCACTGAGGCATCTTATTAACCCCTATATTTGTGGTTTACTAGTGTGTTACCTTCATTTTGCTTTCCATGGTTTTTGGTGTGCCAAAGCTATTGGCCTCTTCCTTTTCTGCCACGTGTGTGACTTAGAAAGTCCTTACTGGGTCTTTTAAGTGGGTCATAGGCTGCCTTTTCCTCTTCTTTGTTTCTCTATTTTTGGTAACTTTTGAGAAAACATCCTTTTCCTAAGTATGTTTCCCCTGGGAACATCTGGAATGTGCTTGCTTTAATCCCTCCTCCCTGGAGGCCAGCATGTTGAGGTGGGGGGTGAAGTGGGGGCGGGTCCACTGCAGGGAGATGCGTCTCAGAAGTTGCTCTTTCCACAGTTGCTTGGAGATGTCTGTGCTCTGCTCTAAAAGATGCCCAAGCTCTCCTAACCAAGAGCCTCTTTTTCATGAAGAATGTGTGTTGTGAAGATCAGCTCAAAGGATGGCGGGCCTTACTCCCTGGTAGGAGGAGAAGGCTGGGGGTTCCTGCATGTTCCTGCATGTGAAGCCATTTATGTCACTGCTGTGGAAACAGAGGAGCCCCCACCCTTCAGGGCCAAGACAGGACTCCATTGGCAAGCTCCACAGTGCATCCAGCACTCCATACCTCCCTACAGACAGGTATCCCCGGGTACCAGCCATCTCCTTCCAAGAGTTTCCTAACATTCAGGTGGCAGGGTTGCTGTGGAGCTCCGGCAATGGGACCCTGTGTAACACCTGCCACATGGTAGGCATGGTGATGTTTCTTGTGTCATGCCACTGCTGCTGTGCAAAGTACCTATTGCCTAGACTGCCTCTCCAGGAAAGGAAATAAAAACAAAAACCAAGCACCAGGCTGGGTGGGTGATTGCAGCACACACCTTTAGTCCCAGCACTCAGGAGGCCTCTGTGGATCTCTGTGAATTTGAGGCCAACCTGATTTACAGAGTTCCAGGACAGCCAAAGCTATACAAAGAAACCCTGTCTCAAAAAAACAAAAACAAAAACAAACAAACAACAACAAAAACCAAGTGCCAAGGAGCGAGACTGGGAAGAGAGATAACTAACTACAAGATTCTATCTTTCTAGCATTTTGAGATACCCGCTGTAGGTCCTCCAAAGCATCAGATGAAGAATCTTAGGAAGTTTGCTCGGCTGCTTATCAAAAGAGCTATGAAGTCAAGAGCTGAGTTCCCAGCCACTTCCAGATGTGCCCTGGTTGACTGGGTGGTCTTGGGCAAGTCCCTTCACACAGCCTCAGTTCCCTCATGGTAAAATGGGGAGATTACCCACGTCCTTCTTGTTAGGCGCTGTGGGGCTTGAATACATAATAATGTAAAGACTTCCCAGAAAGCACAGGCAGGTATATGGTTCCCTTCCAGCTGAGACACTTTGAAAAATCATCTGTGCACTGAAGTTCCCAGAATAAAGCCACACCTGTGTAAAAGACTGTAGGGCTGGCTGGTGGGAGCTGGAATGTTAGGGGTTGGCATTAGCTCCGACTACCTGTAAGTTCTTTTAGTAACCAGTCATTGTCTACTTCTGGTCTGATCTAACATCCTTTCACCTACCAGCTGAAACCTTTGCTACATGTTAATTTAACAGATGTCTGCCTTCCACTAGCCCAAAAGCTAAGAATGTCATAGGTTGACATCGGAAACCCCTAGTGTGCAGATTTCCCCACTTTCCTGTGACCTTACCTGTCTGCAGTCCTCATAACTGTATTTGGAAAATGCTTTCCGTCATCTCTATTCTCCTTCTGTGACTATAAATGCTCACTTAACTGCTTTCTACTATGGAATACACTCTTTGGGGCAACCTGAATCTACGTTCCTGGGCCATGGTCACTCGTGTTTGACTGAGAATAAATAATCTCATTCCTTTAAAGGGAGAGCTGTATCTTTTTCCACATACCCTCGTGGCACAGAACTGTCCCAGCAGACGAGAGCATGTGGCCACCACTCTGTGAAAAACCTAGCACAGCACTTAGCCCTTTCACAAGTCCTCAGTGATAACAGCCATGGGGTAGTGTGTTCCCCCAACAGCAGTGGCCCATGCTGGACATAGATTGAAAAACATGGCTCATTCAACAGATTGCTGGATAGAGCCAGGGCAAAAGGATTTAACAGCCATGTTCCAAGGAGACCTGGACGCGCCAGAGCCTCACCAACCCATGACCTCCAAAAGCCTGTGACAGGAGAGAGTGAGGAAATGGCTCCTTTTCCAGGGCCACTGTAGGAAAGGCCCTGCTTGTCCTGTTCCCTCTTCAGCCTTGTCCCATGAGAGCAATTAAAGCCAGCTGTAAACAAGACCGAAACTCTGTAACAGCTTGGGACTGGTCCTCCTCTAGCTGGTCAATAGCCTACTGCAGCCAGTCTCAGCCTTCCTAATGCTGGGACCTTTTAGTACAGTTCCTCATGTGTGATGACCCTCCCCCACCATAGAATTATTTTTATTGCTATGTCATAACTGTAATTTTGCTGCTGTTATAAATTCTAATGTAAATATCTGATATGCAACCACTGGACAAGGGTCATTCGACCCACAGGTTGAGAACCACTGTCCTAGTGGCTTCAGCGTCACAGTAACCTGGGCCTCTCCTCCCTGGAAGGAGCCCTCAGTCTTTGGCCTTGGGGACAACCTGATGCAGAATAAGCAGAAGTCCTTGCTTTCCCTGAAGCTCAGTGACCCAAACACATTCCTGGAGCTTGATACCCAGCCAGGTGTGACTCAGGCCTCAGGAATGTGTAATCAGGAGATTCTCCTTCCCAGGGGTGAATTCCTCACTCACAGGTGAGCTCACAGCTAGCCTAAGCAAGAAGCTCAAGAGGGGAGGGCCAGTGCTTCTGTAAGCCACAATGACCCAGCCTTGGCCAGGTTCCTGGCGGAGACACAGTCTTGTGCCATTGCTGTTTCCTGGCTCTGTTCTTTGCCCCACACAGCCCTAGAGTCTCTGTGTGCAGGGCGTAGGGGAAGCAGAGATGAAGGAGTCCTAAAATCAGGCTCAGTGGATGGAGCAGGCAAGCTGACTCTGCAGAGGCCAAAGTGGAGTGGCAACTAATTGAGGGATTGGATGGTTAGTCCAGGCCTTCCCTGTCCAGTCCAGCACAGACAGAGGGGGTGTGGTATGTGCCCCTAGATCCAGAACTCAGAGCATTTTCTCTCCCATAAGCTTGCCTGGGTCAGGCCATCCTGACCTTCTGAGGCCCCAGTCTCTGAGATGTGTTGGTTGCCTTCAAGGTGTTAGGTAGCTAAACCTGCGTTAGCCGGCATGAAGGCCGCTAAGGACATATCCCTCCTTTTTGATAATGTTTGGACACCATCTTCATTTCCACAGCAATACTCTAATTTGCAGGAGAGGAAGCGTCACGACACCCCTTCCTCAAGATTTAAAATACCACGTGAAGCCAGGCATAGTGGCAGACACCTTTAACCCCAGCACTCTAGAGGCAGGTAGATCTCTGAGTTCAAGGTCCGCTTGGTCTACAGAGCACAGCCAGGGCTACACAAAGTAAGCCACGTCTCAAGAAAAAAAAAAATTAATGCGTAAATAAGTAAAATACCATATGAAAACATCGAAGTACCAGGGCTTTGTTGAACAGAAGCTGAGTGTCTCCTCTAGCCCTGGGTTGAAGACGTGACACTCAATTCTACTCTACAGATTACAGTATTACCCACTATTGTCTGCTCTCTGAAGAGTTACTCTAACTATGCCCGTCAATCAACTGCCCGAGGGACCACCCCTGATGACGTGTTGAGATGGGAAAAATAAATTATCCCTTAATGAAATAATGTACTTATTTACCCGAGGAGCCCCTCCCTGCAGGTAATTACTGACAGAGCATCATCACTGAGCCTGCCCACTCTCCTGAGTTCTAGCTCAGAGGCCCTTTTTCTTCGCCTCTTTCTATCACTTCTTCACAAAAGGACCAGAGTCCCAGTGACACCTGCCCTGACACTCTGGAATCTCTCTCTTATTCTCAGAAAACGCCCTCTCCTCTTGTCCACATAGCTGCTTGTAGGCCTTCGCTGCTGACTCTGACTCAAAAGACATGGCCTTCTTTCTTCCCTTTCTCCATCTCCCTCCACCCAGAACCTGCCGAGATTCACAGCATGGCTGCAGTGTTGTTTTTCTCTCAAATTCAGATAAAATGATACTAAAGTTCACTTCTGAGTCCATATTAAAATCATCTTATCATAGCAGGGTGGTGGTGCCGAACACCTTTAATCCCAGCACTCAGGAAGCAGAGGCAGGTGGATCACTGTGAATTCGAGGCCAGCCTAGTCTACAAAGTGAGTCCAGGACAGCCAGGGCTATACAGAGAAACCGTGTCTTGAACCCCGCCTCCCCCCCCCCAAAGATCATCTTATCAACATGGCTAAAATCCTGTACAAGGGAACCCTGATTCCCTGGTAACTTGTGTCCCCCTCAATTCTTTGTTCAGATACAAAGTACCTGGACACTTCATCATGGGATACCCCAAAGCCCCCTCCAGTAACAAAGGGCCAGCCACTACAGGGCTGTAACTCCCATGCCTGACACTAAGCCAAGGGTTCTCTGGGGGGACATAGCTTTGTCCGGTTTGGATTGTAGGAAGAAATTTAATAGCAAATCTCATACTATCACAAAAGAGATCCCCTCATCTGATAGCTCAGGAAGTGGCCATATAAGCAGGTCTGTGAGGCAGGTACTGAATCTAAGAATCAGAAACTCCAAGGGACACACAGGAATGGATATGCCAGACCCACACAGGGACCAACCTGGCTTGACTTGGGGGAGTGGCCAGACTGGACAAGCCGTCTCATTCACTATCAACAAACATGTACAGGCAGTATGTGGGCCTGGCTGGCCAGGACCCAACAATGAGCTGTCCACGAGGTGCCCTCAGATCTGCCAGGGGGACTGTGTTCCTCACAATGTGGAGGTTGAACACTAACAGTTCTGAGGTGTTATGATGGGTGCTAGCCTGAGGGTCGAGCCCCAGTGTCTGAACACATTCCCTGTAACTGAGGAAGGAAAGCCCACTTCCTCCTCTGTGAGAGACAATGTGGGAGTCAGGACCTTCTCTACCCCTCACCCCCACCCCGCTGCCCCACCACATAGCTGGCATGTACTTGCTCTGTATTCCCTGCCTGCAGCAGCTGGCTTGGAAGCCCTGGTGGTGGTAGCTCATGTGAGGAAATTGTGGAGAAAGTCAAAGGCCCAAGGCCTGGGAGTAGCCCTGGTCAGAATAGTTTTGTGGGCCCTGGAAGTTTTGACCCGGCATAAAGGTCCATTGTCAAGCCTGAGTTCCATGGGTGGAGGAGGCCTGGGTCAGGGGCTGTTGCTTGTTCCTACCTCACACAGAAGAGCTGTGGAGTAGGGAGCCTGACGTGCTGAGATCATGTGTGCCCGTGACAATCTTCCCACTGACCCTCAGGTTGTACAGTATGTCCCATTTCCCCTTAGCTGACCCTTTATGGCCTTTGAAACCCTCATGAAGAGAGGGCAATGCTACAGAGGGAGGGCAGAAGGGCTACAGGATGAAGGCTAAGGTGCTCCTCTGGTGTCACCTCAGGGGCCCTCCCAGGCGTCCACAGGGCCATCTCTCTCTCTCTCTCTCTCTCTCTCTCCTCTCCTCCTCCTCCCTCCCTCCTCTCTCCTCTCTCCTCTCTCTCCTCTCTCCATCGTCTCTTCTCTCTCTCTCTCTCTCTCTCTCTCTCTCTCTCTGCTTCTCACTTATCTAACCTGTGGAAACAACCAACCCTCCCTCCAGGACCTGTCTTCCCTGCATTCCTCCACTCTCGCCCCTGTACATCTTGGTGGCCTAGCATCCAACTGCATCCTCACCCACGCTTCCCCACAGATCCTGGAGGAAGCTATCTCTTGAGGACATGCCTTCCTCAGTAGAATGAAGCCCTGGGCCTTCAGGAGAGCATCAGGCAGTTGGATGGCTTGTGACTGCTCACCCTGATGTGTACAACATTAGTACCCTCTTGAGTGGAGGACCTGTGGCAGGTTTCTGGCCAGGTGAAGGGATTTTTGCCTGTGTAATTAAGTCATCAATGCATATCCTTCTGCATGAATCTGGCCCCAACACGGAAGAAACCTTGCAAGAGCAGCTGACCCTTCCTAAACAGGGAGCCACTCCATGAAGGCACGGCACAGTAGAAGCCATCTTGAAGAAGAGCTACAGACTGAATCTGGGAACCCCCCTCCTACAAGGCAGTTCCCAGCTGGACTCCACCCCCAAACCAACCACCTTTGCATCACATTACTGCAGAGGAATTCCTGAGTGTGGCCATACGTTCTTTCCCACGTGAGCCTCCAGACCAGATCATGGCCCAGCAAATAACTTCAGTTTCATGTGACATTGGACAAAAGAATCCAGATGATCTCCGGAAGTGTGAGAAAACAAAGAGGTGTTGTCCTGAGCTGCTAAGTTTGCAGTCATTTGTCACATAGTGTAACACTAGTACAGGCGGGGAGGTGGAAGGCTTCCCAAGGTCAGATTGGAGCTTGAGAGCTTGAAACAGCTTGTCCTGTCCAGGGCTTGGGCCTTGGCCCAAGGCTGGACAGTGAGCAGGCTCTGGTTTCTGGTGCCTTCCCTGGGGCTGGTTTTCAGACTGGGTGATGAGAACCTGAAAGCTAGAAATGGTATGGGCAGGAGTGGCACACCAGACTGTTGCTGGCATCTGTGTGGGACACTTACTTATCTATGGCTCTTGGCCTCGGTAGAAACATCTATATCCTTGGAGTGGCCTAGAATTCCCATTCACAACACCTGCACATCTGAAAACGCATGTTGATTTGTTTGTTTTCCTTTTTTTTTTTTTTTTAAGATTTATTTATTATGTATATAGTGTTCTATCCGCATGTACTCTTGCACTCCAGAAGAGGGCACCAGATCTCATTATAGATGGCTGTGAGTCAGCATGTGGTTGCTAGGCATTGAACTAGCCAGTGCTCTTAACCTCTGAGCCACCCCTCCAGGCCCTGTTTGTTCGTTTTCATGACAGGGTTTTCTTTGTATATTCCTGACTGTCCTGAAACTCCGCTTTGTCCTTGAACACGCAGAGATCTACCTGCCTCTGCCTTCCGAGTACTGAAATTAAAAGTATGGGCCACCATGCCCAGCTGCATATTCATCTTTAATGGAAAGTCAGTTTGCCCATTGCCTGTCTGTCTAAGTATATCCTCCCAACACCATCCCCCAATGGCGTTTCTCCCCATAACTTTGCATATATTAATACCTTAGAGGTGTTTTTTGGGTGATTTGTTTTTGTTTTTGTTTTGTTTTGTTTAAAATAGCATTCCATTGTTTCAACTTGTGTTTCTCCAATAGTCAGTTAGGTCAGCCACCCATTTGTGAACTTGTTAGTCACTTGGATTTCTGTTTAATTTTTTTGCTATCATTTTGCGTGTGTGTGGTGCGCATGCAAGGGGGCCCAAGGAAGACCCACTGTGTCTTACTCTGCACTGTCCGTACTCCCTTAAGACAGAATCTCCCACTGAAGCTGGAGACCTGCTAATGGCCAGCAAGCCCCTACGACTTTCTCCTGTCTCCTGCTCTCACCGAGTAAGCCCTGGGGCAAAGCAAACCAGGCCACACCTAGTATTTTATATAGGCTCTGGGAATTTTTAACTCGGGTCTTCTTGCTTGTACAGCAAATCACTTTACGTACTGAACCGGTCTCCCAACCCCTTCTTTTAACTCTTTAAGTTGTAAGCAGCCAGGTGATGGTGGCGCACACCTTTAATCCCAGCACTTGGGAGGCAGACGCAGGTGGATCTCTGAGTTTAAATGCCAGCCTGGTGTACATAGTTAGGTCCAGGACAGCCAAGGCTACACAGAGAAACAAACAAACAAAACAAAAACAAAAACAATAAAACAAAAACAACCCAAAAGCAATGTGTTGTTGTTTTTTCTCCCTCCTCTCTCAAGACCAGCCTCTAACTTGTCTAAAGCATGGGACAGCTTCTCAGTCACCCAGCCTAATGCCCATGTCTGTGCTTAGCTCCAACCATTGACCTTTGTCCCCTTGGTACTGTGTCCTCCAGGGTGGCCCAGTTCTGGGGTAAACAGTATGTGTGAGTTCAGAGTGTTTCAGCCCCGGGGTAACAGTCTGTACATTAGAGAGAAGTGGATCAGCTGCTTCCTCTGTTGCCCTGAAGGTTATTCCTTCTCCCCCCCCCCCTTTTTCTTCTCTTTTTTTGCCTGGAGGTTGGGATGTGAGAAGAGTAGCATGGCGTCATCGAGGCTTCAAACCCTGAGCTGGTCACTGTCTGTTCTTCTCTGCCTTCAATCCACCATCCATATAGTCCTCGCTATTGGAAAGGTGAAGACACTTGAGGTTGGGGATGGGAGCGTGGGTGCAGGTGCATGCATGCACACCTGTGCAGGCCCGGGTCTGACACTGGATATTTTCCCTTATTGCTGTCTACCTTGTATTTTGAGACAGGGGCCTGGAGCTCACCGTTTTGGCTGGAATGGCTAGCCAGGGAGCCTCCAGAATCCTCCTGTTTTCCCACTCCCTACCAGTGTTGGGATTACGGAAGCATGCCACCATACCTAGCACCCATGGGTGCTGGGGATCCAAACCCAGATCTTCCTGCTTGCTCAGCAAACCCTTTACCCTCTAAGCCTTCTCCTCAGCCCCCTAGAGTCTTGGAGTCTTAAGCCTGTGGCTAAGAGCCAGGCTTCTGCCTCTCAGGTCAGGCCTCCGTTTGCCATTGTGGGAGGAGTATATTCCCTGGGGAGTGGCTGAACATTGATTCTCCTCCCCTGGGCCATGGCAGCTTAGAGAACTCTGACTGATTGCGAACTAGGGAGAAAACACAAATGACCCCATTGAGCTTGCTGTGCCATGCCCGCTTCCGGAGCGAACAATACCCTCTGTGTCTGTGTCTTCTGAGGGCCGGAAGCCCCCAGTGCTTGGCCTACGGATGAGTCACACAGGCTATCTCCTGGCTCAGCTTTATTATGCCGGTGGTGGATCTTTTAGTCCAGCCTGAAACAGAGGATGACCTCATCCTCAGGGGCTGGGGAAGCCCTGTCTCTTCAGCCTCAGGGAAACTCTCCTCCTACAATCAGCTCAGAGGTTGATCCTGGCCTTGGGAGAGTTCCTGGAGGTGGTGGGTGGACACAGGGAAGGTGGGGAGGTCGGGGGTAGGGGTGCGGGGGGGGGGGGGGGGGGTGCGGGCAGCTCCCTAGGAGCTTCAGCTTGTGCTGTACCAGGAGGCAAAGGCTTGTGTTTGTGAACGCCAGGGAAAGTCCCCTTTGCTCTCTCTGGACACAGCCTGTATCTGGTGGCCACCCAGCTTCAGCTGTGTCCTGTGGAGTTTCCTGCACTCAAGTAAAGCTGTCACCACCACCGCAAAACCCCGACTCCAACCCTCCCCCACCCCACCAGTGCAGTTAGGAATGTCCCTGTGAGGGGCAGGAAACCGAGGACTGGGCTGGCCTCCTGCATGACTTTGTCTGGACAACTTGGGAGGGAACAGGGCTCAACTGTCCATATGACTGGGCACTTAACTTGAGTTCTTTGACGTGGACACTGCTTTTGTTTGTCCTTGAGTGTTCGCCCACTGGTCAGCATGGAGCAGGGCCACCTACGACTTGTGGCCATGAGCAACTTTACTTTCCCTCCCCGAGCCTCAGTTTCTTTCCACTCCTGTGGAATAATGACAGCCGCACCGTTCAGAGGATGGGCTAGGCCAGGCGCGTGGCTCATGGCCTGCCCTCAGTGAGCCAGAGTTACTTCTCCCTTTCACGTCCCACATCTTCGCTGAGGCTCTTCTGTTGTACTTCAGAGCTCCTTCACCTCCTGGACACATTCTTTGGGAATATCCTGTTTCCTCAGGACACAGGTAGTGAGTGGGGACACCTGCAGAGCCTCTGGGGAACTGGCCTAGCTGTCTGTGTGTCAAGGATTGTGCCACAGCTGCCCTGGCTGGGGATCTGATTTGTTAGTAACCATAGTGACCTATCCTTATCAGGAGATCTTGCCAGGTGTGGTGGCATACACCTTTAATCCCAGCACTCGGGAGGCAGAGGCAGGAGGATTGATGTGAGTTCGAGGCCAGCCTGGTCTACAAAGTGGGTCTAGGACAGCTAAGGCTACACAGAGAAACCCTGTCTCAAAAACTAAAAACAAAAAGTAACAACAGAAAAACAAAACAACAACAAACTCAACAACATGATCTCATTCCAGAGAGCTTTTTCAGTAGGTGTGCAAAGTCTAGACTTTGGATTCCAAGTAATAGGTTATGGGCCTTTGCCTTGTAACCCACAGAAGTGAAGGGCTTTCTATATAGTTATATCCTGTCTTACCTCTCAGAATAGGTAGGGCATCGTGAGAAGCCATTATGTCACGAATGTGCTTGTCAGAAATATAGATGGATTTGTTTGTATCCTTCCACAATGTCAGAGTTTATTGAAGAATAAATGAATCCACAAGCTATGTTGGTTTCAACAGTTACAATTTACTGAGAAGTCTTGGTTTTACTTGATAGCATGGCCATCTGCAATCAAAAATTCTTTTATTCTAGTTTTAATCAGTTTTAACTCTCAGACTACATATTATACTTCACACGAAGGAAGTGTGTGTGTGTGTGTGTGTGTGTGTGTGTGTCTCTGTGTGTGTGTTACAACATGGGTACAAAATGGTTTAAGAGGTCATAGAGTTCAAAGAGGCTGAGGTAGAGAATGGATATAAACGCAAAGGGAGTCACTGCATGAGGTTGGATATGAACGAACCCAGGTGGAGGCTCACAGAGCTGAGCCTGAGCCACAGAGCCACACAGATGACATTCGGCCCTCAAAGGAAGGAAGGTACAAGCCTGGGTCTGGATGGACAAAGAGATGAATGGACAGACAAGGAGACTGTGTAAGTTAAGCCTTAGAGACACCTGAGAGTTTTCTGTCCACCAGCCTCCTGACACATGTTCAAAATGGTAGGATGACTGTTTGGTGGCACCACTGCCATCACTTTGCTTTTATTTCCAGGAAAGGTTGTGTCTTTCAGTGATCGGCTGTGTTTGGTAAGTTCACAGGCCTGGCTTCAGGTTTCCTTTCACGGTTTCAGTACAACCATATGCCCACATGTTCCCGATCTACTTCAGCACGTTCCAAGGTGGTTTTCTCTTACATGTGTAGCTAACTTTCCAGTCTATCCTTCATGGTTTATTTTGTATGTGTAGTGTTGTCCATGGGCACAAAGGTACGGAACCACTGTGCCTCTGTTTGTATTTAAATTGGAGCCCACTGCTGCTTTGTTAAGATATGGCGTCACCTAGGGCAAGGCACAGCAAGAGAGATAACATCTGTTCCACACAACTTTGAGCTGGGCCAGCTTGGCTCCCACATGTTCCCACATCTGCACCAAGCTACCCTCCTGAGGCCCAGTTCTGAAGCTCTGTACCGGAACTTTGGACTGCCTACACACTAGCCCACAACCGGGGCACAGACAGTTACCTGGGGGGAAGTGACATGGTTCTGAGTGTTCTACACTGAGCTTTCCAGAGCTTTCCTGCTGGGTCATCATGAGACACCAGGCACCTTCCTACTCTATTGGCCTCTGCAAAGCCATGATTGCTCCTGGCTACACCCCAGCCCAGCTGTGAAGGAAGTTACAGAGTCACAGTGGAGAAATCTGAGGGAAGAGGCCATCCTGGGACAAAGCTAGACAGGTCTTGGCCTGCCTTCGCTAATACACCAGTGTCTCTCTTATGAAGCTTCATGACACAGTCAGCCTAGCCCAGGGCTGGGAGTGGAGTCTTACTTGGACAAAGCCCCTCACACTACAGTGTTCAGTCTACCAGGAAGAATTGTTTCTCTAGGACCTTGATCTAGCTGAAGTTCAAGTGTCCAAGTATAGCATAGTAGGGACACGAGACTGAAACATAAGGTTAACACATAAGAAGCCAGTTTGCTGAGGAAGACTAGAAATCCTTCCCCACATAGGCTTCCTCTGGGGACCAGAGCATCTGTGGGAAAAGCCAGTGGAATACAGAGGAGCAAAGTGGGCATTAAGGAAATATCGTATAAAGGGTTCTGGGCCGTGGGGTCTCTCCTCAGCTCACTAACCCATTCTTGCCTTTCCCCTTCTAATAAGTTATCTCTATTTCTGTTTCTAACCATGTGTCCCTGGTGCAAGGCTTTGTCCCGAGACACAAAAGCTTAGAATTGGGTACCCTCTCGACTTAGATCCTCCACTTGGCACTCTGAAACATGCTCTCTGACTCTCTGGGCTTTTTCACCGTTTCTCTGGCCTCCATGCCTCACTTAGAAGACATGCCTTCTCCCTCTTTTCTCCTCAGAAAAACAATCAACTTGAGATCTTGGCTGAAACCCCAGGATCGTGCTCAGCCCTGACCAATGGCTAGGCAGCTTCCTAGGCGCTGGGCCCAGAGACATTGGTCTTTCTTTGGGGCTGAGTTTGGGGCTGGAACTGAACCACTCTAGGCAATAGTGAAGCTACTCTTTTCCTACTCTCTTCTTACTTACTCAACTCTCAGGGCCTTCTCATACTTAAATTCTGAATCATTAATATACAAGCCTCAATTTGTGATGTCCTCAGTTCTTGATCTCCTTGGAGTATCATGTGTTCAGCCTGCCTTGGACTGCCCCATGCCTTAATCCAGGCCCTGTTCTTCCTGTACACACAATTCTAGCAGCTCTTTCCCTGAGAAATCCAGCACAAAGTAAGCACTAAATAAACACTGATTCCATCGCTTGGAAACAGACCCTATTGAAGTACTGTTTGCTGAATGTAGGACACTGATACCAATCCCTCAGCCAGTCATAAATGCTACTGCTACACTGCTCATAGCTTTCTCTCCATCTCGAGGATGGATGTGAAAGAAATACGTTACATAGGGCTGAAGAGATGGTGTAGTGGTTAAGGGCACACGCTTCTCTTCCAGAAGACTTGGGCTTGATTCCCAGCACCCACATGGTGGTTCACAACTATCTATAACTCCCATTCCACAAGGGATCTGATACACTTTTCTAACTTTCTTGGGCATCAGGCACACAAGTAGTCACATACACGCAGGCAAAAATACTCACACATAAAATAAAACAAATCAATCTGATTTTTTGAAAACTTTACAGAAATTATATATAAATGTGTGTGTGTGTGTGTGTGTGTGTGTGTGTGTGTGTGTGTGTGTGTGTTCCATGTGTATGGCAGAGTCCTTCCTTCTCCTGAACAGCCATGTCCATTGTCTGACATACCTGTGCCTGTCTTGTGCCCCAGTGGTCCCTTTGTTCCATCTCAATATATTCCTCTACACTGCCAGTCAGGCAGCAGGCCCACATACCTCCATCCTCCATAGCCTCATGGCCCAAGACCACCTTTCCATCCATTCTATACAGGCCTTCCTGCAGCCTACCCTCCAGCCAGTCCTGGAGTAGCCAGACAAATGGTCCCCCAGCCTAGCTTTTCTTGTGATGTCCTTCAGCTTCCGAGACCAAGGCAGACATGCCCACTGGCCACCACGGAAGACCCTTGTGACCTCCCTGTCACCCACCCTCACTGACTTCTTGGCAGCTCTCATTCTTCCATCACCTGGGTCTCCAGCCTGACCTTTCTTTCCCACTTGCTGAATTTCTCCTCCCACTCTGCTGGGCCCACCAAGCCTCGCTGTCTCCAAGGCCAAGCTCAGATCTCAGCCACCTTGTTTTCCTCCACAGCCCACCCAGGACCCATCATCACACTACTTTCCACAGTCCTGTGGATAGATTATTTCACAGAATCAGACTGTCTAGAACCTTGGTGCATGTCATATAATTACGGGCCTCACTGCCTGTGGGGTGCTGATCTCAGAACATCTCCAGCATAGTCAGGCATTCTGCTTGCTTGGATGTGGATTGGGAGGCTGTGGCAAGGTCCTCTGAGATGTGTGCCACCACAGGACTGGCAACATTCGCCTGGTATGTGAGTCCAGGCAGGGCCTCCCCTGTAGGTCAGTCACGTCTACAGTTAAACTTCAACTGAAAGACTGACAACCACAGGGAAATCCCCAGGGAGTTCCTGAGAGCCACTCAGGCTAGACTTCCAACTGGAATAGATCCACTCCTGGGGAATTCTGTCCCTTGGTCATTTGTTTTCCATGACCAAAAGGATATTACTGGGTATCCTTTGAGTCTTAGAAAACAACTGCCTCTCTGAGAGATAGGAACGACAACTTCCGTTTGAACTGTCCCTCCGATAATACATTTTGCTTCACAGAATACAGCCAGGAATCTGAATCTGGGTCAGCTTCTGTTTCTGCTATGGAATCAAAGACCCTGGGTGGTGGTACAGAGCCCACTCACACTGAAGGCACTATTGACACACCTGTTTCCTGCAGAACTTTGAAGCCAGTGCATCTTCTCGGCATCAGCTATGAGGCAAACCCTTTCTAACACTACAATACAACACGTAGTTCAGAAAGGTACCACATAGCTAGCTAGAGTGTGGCAGCATTGGTCACGACCCCAGCTCAGCTGCATTGTCAACTGCCTCTAACATCAGGCTGAATTTCTTTTCTTTTCTTTCTTTTCTTGGTTTTTCGAGACAGGGTTTCTCTGTATAACAGCCTTGGCTCAGCTGTTCTAGAGCCACTTTGTAGACCAGGCTGGCCTCGAACACACAGAGACCCACCTGCCTCTGCCTCCCGAGTGCTGACGCCGCCATGCCCAGCTCAGGCTAGGTCTCACTGAAGCTCCAGGACAATCAGGAGGACAAGACTGGCCAGCACGGAAAGCTGGACTCGGTGGCAGGAAGAGCTGTGCCAGGAAGCTTCCTCGAATACAATGAAGTTTCAGTTTGTCCATGAGTTCAAGGCCAGCCTGGGCTACATGGTGCAAAGTGAGACCCTGTCTCAACAAAAATCAGATACACCATACCATACCAAACACACACACACACACACACACACACACACACACACACACACACATGCATGCACACACGCATGCACACATGCACACAGTTGACAAAGTTCCAAACTAAAGAGAAAGAAGTCAGACAGATGTGGTAACTTGTGCAAAGACTGAGCAGAGGAAACCAAGGAAAATGGTGGGATGGGAAGGAAACAGGTTTCATCTCCCTTTCTTAAAGCTCCACCTCTCTCTACAACTTCTGGAAATTTCCTGAAGAACCTCGCTTTTCAACATCTGCCTTTTAGAAGACTGGAAAGGTGGCTCAGCTGGCAGAGTGTTTACCTTGCATTCTGGGATCCCTGGGTTCAATTTCCAACACAGACTAAGCAGGGCTTCAAAAACAAGAAATGAAATAAGCAGGTGTCTTTCAAAAAGCATCCCCTCCTTATGTGTGAATTCATATCAGAGCTTCATAGTCACTCACACTCCAGCCTTTCAGTGGCCAAAGGGAGGGCCTATTCCAGAGGGTGAAAGAAGCATCCTTCTCCAGCCCTGTATGGAAGGGCTCAGCCTGAGGGGCAAGCATTTGCACATGTGACTGAGGCTTAGACTTGGAGATAAGTAAAGTGGGTAAGCCTTGCCTTCCTCCTCACTTATGCCCTGCCTGGTACCACCATGGGGTTTCAAGGGGGTGCTATACGAATCACTTAACAGCCCTTCGGTAGTAGCACACACCTTTAGTCCCTGCACTTGGAAGGCAGGGGCAGGCAGAGCTCCAAGTTCGAGGCCAGCCTGGTCTACAGAGCAAGTTCTGGCACAGCCAGGGCCACACAAAGAAACCCTGTCTCATAAAAACAAAACAACAAACAGAATCGCTTCACATCCCTCGGGAGCCTACACAGATAGGAGCCAGGGTCACCACTGAGACCAAATAGCTATGGGACATGGGAGATTACATTTCCAGACTTAAACAGCCAGCTGATTCGTTTAATAAGCCTGGGAAATTTTGAGCCAGGGCTCTCAGGCTCCCGGGGCGAGAGGCTAGAGGGTACCTTTGAGCATCCTGTCCCCAGCAATGCCACTCTGCCTGCAGCACTCACTGATCCAGGTAAACATCCTGCCTGGCCCCTGGCCCTTGGAATGTGGCCCTGAGCTCAGCAAATGCTTCCTGAGGTGCTGTGAATAGCTGCAGACCTCCCCCGCGCACCCCCCACCCCCATGTTCTGTAAGTTCCAGAGGAACCAAAACAAATTCCCAGTCACAATATGGGAATGAGTGGGGAATGCGGGAAGGGCCCAGGATTTGTCTCAGGCTTCCAGACGTTTACACTATTCACATTAATGAGCTGGGAAAGGGCTCATTTTATGCCAGTAATAACAACCACTTCCCCGTCTGTGTTCTCATGAAGCCTTGGCAAAACTCTAGCAAAGCCGACATGGTGACCCGCTGTAGACCGAGACAAGGGGACTGGGGCTCAAAGACCACCATGACTTCCCCTCAGTTTTTTCTTTAGGTTAGCTAGGGCCTGAGATGAGAGTTGAGAATCCAGAGTTATATTTTCTTTTCCTAGTTAGCGTGGTGGAATGTTTTGGCCCATCCAAAGACAGGCCTGGTTCCCTTGAGCCCTGTAAGATGGATTCAGCTGGATAAAGAGGCAGACTCCTCTAAGGTGAGCAAGAGGTCAGACTTGCCCGGCGTTGCCGGTGGTATCTTCTGGGTGAAGGCCAGATATCAACAGGACCAGATTAAAGCTGGGTTATTGGTCCACAAGAACTTGATATGGTCTTGCCATTTCCCTGGCCATACAGCACTCATTCCTTCCTTCTGCTCCCCACTCTGAAATGAGGTCTCTCCTCATCTTCCCTCTGAGGCCAATTAGACCTATTTACCAAGCCTAGGGCTTTCTGCAGACGTGACAGGAGGCAGCCGTAGACGACAAGCTTGCAGAAAATATCAACTGGTGGGATCTCCCTGGAAGCTGAAATATTTTCTGCCATCAGCAGCAGAAAAACAAACAAACAAACAAAACAAAAAACCCTGCTACATTTACATGTTGTGGTTTTTACATAGCACCTATTTCCAAAGCTCACTGCCAGATGGCACAGAACTTGCTTAGTGATGATGGTCATTTAGTAAATGGAACTTCTACCAAGGTTGCTTGCACCTCCAGGCCTTGCACTTTGATCCAAGATGCTGTGTGTACCGGCTTCCATCTGGCAGATGGCCACGCCACTGCAGTGCATGCAGAAGTCGGCAGCATGCAGACATCAACAGAAGCACAATTAATCAGTACAATTGTTCCCCCTGCTGTGAACATGACACTTCCCGGGGTTTTTGAGGACATCTTGAGGGAAGGACCTGACTTTGCATTTTCTGCAGCTTTCAAAATCGTGTCAAGTGTGCAAAACTGCTTTCATATTTTGACATCAGCCCCCTCTGAAGATTGCTTAAGCTGTGAGCAAGGCCAGCATGCAGGGCAGTGGCTCTCTTGTCTCTTCTCGCACTGCTGGCAGTTGACAAAAGCTGCACACAAGAGGCTGAAGGTTGTCTCAAACAGCCTCATCTTCCTCTTCCCCTTCAAACACCCGCTCAAGGTGTTTTCCTTCTTCTGGATATCAAGGAATCCAAACAAGTTATCTAGCCCTCCCAGAAAAATAACAATGAGAAAGGCCATTCCAGCCAGCCCCGGGCCGGGAGGAATCTTTGTACTGGTTTTGAAGTTAAATTACCCTGGTGCATAGCCCCTGTTAGGCCCCAGAGATTATAAAAACACTACCCCCAAAAAATCTAGTCTCCCACACTGCAGGAGAGGGGGCTGAAACAGAGCATCCCAGTGCTGGGGCAGGGCACGCTTACTCTGGAGGCTCTAGAATGGTCCCCCAGCAACTTTTCTATCTTCTACAGGCTTCTAGTGTCCCTGGCTGGCCTTGGCAGTATCACCCCCCAACTTCTCTGTGTCTTCTAATGGTAGCTGTCCTCAATCCGTTCTCCTCTTTCTTTTCTTTTTCTTTTGTTTTTGTTTTTGAGACAGGATTTCTCTATGTAACAGAGCCCTGGCTGTCCTGGACTCACTTTGAAGATCATGCTGGCCTCGAACACACAGACAGCTGCCTGCCTCTGCCTCCCTGAGTGCTGGGATTACAGGCATGCGCCCACCACCGCATCTGGCTCTCCTCTTTCTTTCATAAAGATGCCATCATCCAGGCCAGGTGTGGTGGTGCACTCAGCACTTAATCCCTGCCATCAGGAGGCAGAAGCAGGTGTATCGTTGTGAGTTCAAGGCCAGCTTGGTGTACAAGGTGAGTCCAGGATAGCCAAGGCTAACACAGAGAGAGACCTCATCTGGGGGGGGCGGGGTGGAGAAAGAAAGAAAAGATGCCATCATCCAATTAAGGGTACATTGTCACCCCTCTCCAGTGGAGTCTGTGTGACAATTACTACACAGGCCTGAGAACCAGGACCCCCGAGGAGGGGAGAGTCTCCTGGGCTGGGGTCGATATTCCTGCCAGCAGAAACTGCAGTTTCAGAACTCTCTTTGCTGGGAGCTAAGGGACTCTAGCCCTGGGAACTGTAAAGTCACATTTGGACTAACCTAGCTTCTCTGCTCTCTTGATGGCAGGCGAGGAGACATTTGAAGTGCCAGGCACAGGATTGCAGCCATAGAGTCGTGGTCTCTTACCTGTGCCTATCCACATAACATCTGACAAGGACTTAATGAGACAGGCTGAGGACCAACCTAGGCTCAAGGTTCTGTTAAAAAGAGGGGGAAGGAGATGCGGGAGGGTTGAAACCATGACTGCCCTGTGTTAGAGACTTTAGGTCTTTTTCTTCATTATCCATTGAACCCCACAATCATTCTAACCATTTTATATCCTGAGACACAAGAGTTTGGTGAGTTTAACTCACCTGACCTAGATGGCATAGCTAGTAAGGGGTGGAACCAAAAATATGGGCTCAGGTTGGAAAGGAGAGGTGCTGGCTAGTCTTAAATCAGCTTACACACCAACACAAACTAGAGTTATCTGAAAGGAGGGAACCTTGAGGAAATGTCTCCATAAGATACGGCTATAAACCAGGCATGGTGGCACACACCTTTGATCCTAGCACTGGGGAGGCAGAGGCAGGTGAATCTTTGTGATTTAGAGGCCAGCCTGCTCTACAAATTGAGTTCTAGGACAGCCAGGACTACATACAGAGAAACCCTATCTTAAAAAAAAAAAAAAAATCCAGCAGTAAGTCATTTTCTTCATTAGTTATTGATGGGATAGGGCCCAGCCCATTGTGGGCAGTGCCATCCCTGGGCTGGTGGTTGTGGGTACTATAGGTAGGCTGGGCGGTGGTGGTGTACACCTTTAATCACAGCACTTGGGAGGTGGACGCAGGCAGATTCTGTGAATTTGAGGCCAACCTGGTCTACAAAGAGAGTTCCAGGACAGCCAGGGCTGTTATACAGAGAAACCCTGTCTTGAAAAACCAAAAGGAAAAATATAAATAAATAAAAGATTTGCTTCAAGAGGTCCCAGATCTACACCTCAGTGTCTGTGTTGCCCTTTAAGGAAGGGTTCAGGGCATACCACCCCTTAAAATAGTTCCTACCCACATGTCCAGGCCAGGGTCACAGGCATGTTACAGGCAGGCCAGGCTCTGCCAGGCCCAGGCCCAAGGGAAGGAGACAGACAGATGGTCTTCTCTGCTGGCTTCCTTCCTGGGGCCCAGCAGAGGCAGGGAGGGCACAGGAGGAGGGGGAAAGCAATTCTTAAGCTTGTTTTCTAACCCACAGTGCCAACTCCAGTTTCCATTATAACCCTTAAGGGAAACAGAGCAATAAAGCTGGAATGGCTTGGACACAAGAAAACAGACAAAAAGCAAACAATATGAGGAGTGTTCAGCAGGAAGGGAGGGCAGCTGGGGTCTTGGGCCACAGGGGACCATGGCTCCAGAAGTCTAAAAGAGTATAGTGGCCCTGGGGATCAGGCACTGCCACCCCTCCATGCAGAGAGCTGCTTGTCCCCAAGCCTCAGGCCATGCCCATTTTGCCCCTCTTTGTGAAACCCCATTTCCTCCCCAAAGGGTTTTCCTGGCAGAACTGTGCTTACCCCTGGAATTTCAGTCCAGACCTCGCCATTCAGGAAGCTGCCCCTGTTGTTCTGGCATGGGTAACCCCAATGCCCTCCATAGCAGACACGAGACTCCCACGGGGTTTTTAGTGGTCATCACTACCTCCCTCTTATTCTAATTACCCACAGTGGAACCTCTTATGTGTCCTTAAGTGCTCGGGCCCATGTGTGGCCCTCGGCAGGTACCCAGAGGGCAACTGTCCGATGAGCTGGAGAAAGATCTCAAGTCTGGGGACGATCTTCTGAGGCCACCGACTAGAAGAGAGTAGAAGAAACACACATCCCAAGCAAGAGCTGCGGAGGAGGCGCTCTTATGAAAACGAGAAGCTGGATCCTGGTTTCTCCCGCCTGAAAAGACCAAGTCACTCCACTAATAAGCATGGCCTGCGTGGAGCCGTGCTGGGAGCAAGGGGAGCTGAGTCTGGGTGTTCACAGCCAGGGAAGAATCAGCCGTCAGGGAGCAGGGCTGTGGAACCGATTGCAGTGATGTTCGAGGTAGGCAGGAGAGAAAGGCAGGGAAGGACTTGGGGGCATGGGAAGAAGAAATGAGCCTCTCACCCAGGCATGTGCTTGAAGCTGCTCACCAGCAGCAGAGCCGGGATGCCAGCGGAGCTGTGCTGAAAAGTGTCAGCAGGGCGGTGGTGGGGCACGCTTCTAGTCCCAGCACTCGGGAGGCAGAGGCAGGCGGATAGCTGTGAGTTTGAGACTAGCCTGGTCTACAGAGCAAGTTCCAGGACAGCCAGCGATACAGAGAAATCCTGTCTCAAAAAAGCAAAGAAAGAAACAGAGAGGGGAAGGGAGAGAAAAAGAGAGGGAGGGAGAGAAAGAGGGAGGGAGGGAGGAGGAGGAGGAAGAGGAGGAGGAGGAGGAGGAGGAGGAGGAGGAGGAGGAGGGAGGAGAAGGAGGAGGAGGAATTAAAGTCAGATCCTAGCTTGGCCTGAGTTAAGGTAAGGCTCCTACAATTCCAGAGGAACTCCTCACACTGGTGCCCTCACCACTAACACAAAGATGGCCAATATTTGGCTCACCTCCTCTCAAGAAGAGGCAGAAAGCCCTGAGCAGAGGTGAAGAACATCACAAGCTCTCTTACCAGTCACCAGGTAAAGGGTACTGATCCCAGGGCAGGAGACAGTACAGGGCAGGGGACACTACCACCCAATTCCTTTCCTAAAAGTGAGGAGGGGGTAGCAGATAGAAGAACAAGGTTTGTTTGTTGTTTATTTCATGTGCGTCAGTGTTCTGCCTCCATGTATATTTGTGTGAGAGTGTCAGAGTCTCTGGAACTTACGCGAGCTGCCACATGGGTGCTGGGAATTGAACCTGGGTCTTCTGGAAGAATTGCCAATGCTCTTAACCACTGAGCCATCTCTCCAGCTCACAGAGTGAGGTTTTAGGGCTTTGAGGAGCTTTAAATTTCAGCCTTAGGCCTGGACTTTGTCTTGAGACCAGGTTAAAGGTGTAGACAGAGCCAGACCATGAGTGGGAGACCCACTGTGTGGTGTGGTGTCTTCAGGTGGTGACAGCAGGAGGCAGAGGGCAGGAATGGATACCCAGTGGGATTGGCCACTTATGGACTTCAGGCTAGGGCAGGATTACCAAGTAAATTATAGATTAAATTTGAGTTTCAGAAGCCGGGGGTGGTGGCACAGCCTTTAATCTCAGCACTTGGGAGGCAGAGGCAGAAGGATCTCTGTGAGTTCGAGGCCAGCCTGGTCTACAAAGTAAGTCCAGGACAGTCAGGGCTACACAGAGAAACCCTATTTCATAAAAACAAAAACAAAAATATTTGACTTTCAGATAACTTTCCCGCCAGTCTAAGTGTGCCCCGGATACTGTAAGGGAGATACTTAGACCAGGTATATGTAATTTATTTGGGGGGGGGTGTCCTGTATTTCTGTTTGCTAGAGTTCTGCACCTTATTTGGGCAACAGCCTGGTCTGAGAGATAGGGTAGCCTGCAGGTCCAAATCCAGTAAATTACTCTGAAACAAACCAACCCCCAGCATCTTCCACAGAAAAACAAGATGCATGACTTCCTGAGAACACACTATTGTCTGAAGGTGGAAGTCTGGGATTTTGAAGGAAAAAACAAAGTTTTCTTCTAAGGAAGCATGAGTCAGAGTCAAGCTGAACAGGTTTCTCTGGTTTTTGAGAGGGAACTGACCCAGGGCCACGCTTCACTGACCAAGCCACTCTGGCCACCAGCTCCATTGGTACCTAATGTAGACTCAGACTCCAGTGACCTCCGAAGAATCTCCACCCATGAGAGCCTCAAAACACAGCCCCAAACCTTGCAGGCCAAGATTTAAACCAAACCAAGGCCTGCTCTGAGGCAGAGAGACTGCTACGAGATCTCTAAGCAAGCAGGGCATGGTGGCGTATGCCTTTAATCCCAGTACTTCGGAGAGGCAGAGGCTATTAGGTTGCTGTGAGTTCAAGACCAGCATGGACTACAAAGTGAGTCCAGGACAGTGAGGACTCTTGTTACACAGAAACCCTGTCTTGAACAACCCTCCTCCCCCAAAAAAGAAAATGAGATCTTTGAGTAGGCACCAAACCTGAGCTGGGGGCTCTGAGTGGGGAGAACCACCTAGGATAGCCTCTCCTCTATCAGGTGGGAACATTTTAAGAAAACCTTTGTGTCTTTTGCTCTCTATCTCGGTCCTCCCCTCCCACCCACCCCCACCCCCCGGCCCTGCATCCCAAGGCCAATCCTAGACCAGTGAGTATAAAGTAGCTGTGACAAGACATCTGCCCAGCCTAGGTCATGCTCCTTCAAAGAAGCCATTGCTGGGAACCGGCAGAGATGCCTGGCCGATCCAGGAGCCTCTTGTAGAAGTCCTTAGAGAGCCTGTTCCGCGTCAGCCTTAACACGACAGGTTTGTCCACTTGTCCTCAGCACATCACTTAAGTACCCAAGGAATATTGAAAAGCAGGTGTGTGGTCACATTGGGAGCAGGTACTAGGCTTCCAATTTTTTGAGGACCATTGTTTTAATAGTCTGATAGCCAGAGGTAGGGACACAAGTGTCTCTAGTGGTTCTCAATCTATGGGTCGCGACCCTTTTGGAGGAATGAAGGGCCCTTTCATAAGGGTCTTCTAGGACCACTGGAAAGATCAGATATTTACATTATGGTTCTTGTTGTTGTTGTTGTCTTGAGATAGGGTTTCTCTGTGTAGCCTTGACTGTCCTGGACTTGCTGTATAGACCAGGCTGGCCTAGAACTCACAGAGATCTACCTGCCTCTGCCTCTCAAGTGCTGGGATTAAAGGCATGTGCCACCACTACCGGGCCCAGGCTTTATCATTTACCCTGGCTTTAGCCCTGCTCTCGGTCTCTCTCCCCGTTCAACTGACCTTGGCTCCCAGGACTCTCCCTTCTCTGACTGTTGATCGTGTGCCTCCCAGAATGAGCAGCAGTTATAGATCTATCACTCTCCACTTTCCATGTACTGGCAAAAAAAAAAAAAAAAACCAAACCTCTCATGCCTCACCACCATCAAGCAGTCACTCAAAGACCTTGGCCCCGACCAGATTCGGCTCTCCCCGCACTTCTTGCTCCTCACTCCACACTTAGGTTTTATTCAGGCTTACTGTCCAGCTCCCATAATGTGATTCACATGTGTGTGACAGAGGCCCATTTTTTGGAGGACTGTTGGGACACCCAATGAGATTGAAGGGTCGAGGGGCACAGACCAGAGGAGCCTAGAGGAGCAACAGGGGTCGGGGAGCATAGCAGTCAAGTGAGTACCAGGGAGCCACATGGCCTGTAGGCTCAGAGACAGGTATGGAGCAGGAGAAGGCTGGACGAGGACCATTAGGAAGATATCACCAGTTGGAACACCCCACCTCTCCATCCTGAAGCCGTTGTAAAGTGGGGACAAGCAAGAGATCCTGTGGAAAGGGGCAACCCAGCCACTCCCAGGGAATGGGGTAAGAGGAGGACTATAGGTCAGGGAGTGACCTTTCTGGGCTGGGGTCAGGCTTGCTAGCACAAAGACAGTCTTTCCGCTGTCCTCCAGAGCCCAGGGGCTGTCTGGTTCCTGTTACATTCCAGGCATTCTTTGGGGTCCTGAAGGCTGAGGTCTGAGTCTGGGGCGGAGGGGGGTGGGGGGATAGGGCTTTGTGCTGCTGAGGAAGTATCTGACTGACCCACAGACCCCTTTGTTTGGCTGCCAGCCCCTCGTGCCTTCTTCCTGTCTAGTCTGGCTGACCAGCTGGGACTACAATGCGGCAGGGGGCGGGGGAAACAGGGGTCCCTGGCACCCATGTCCTATGGTTACCCTGCAGGCATAGAGCCTGGGAGGTTCAGGACAAAGCTAATAATCCTCAAGGCTCTGTCTCTCTTTCCAAGAAGCAGCACACTGGCCTGGAAAGAACTTGGACCCAGGGTCAACCATGTTGATTTGAATCCCACCCCTGCCAATTAAGCTTCTTTTATGATGGTCCTGGAAGGAGCAAGGGTTAGGATAAAGCAGAAGAGGTATGTGTGGGCAGGGGGAGGATGCCCACCTTTGATGGGTCCATGCCAAGGTGTGTCGCTAAGAAATCATGCCATGCAACAGAACTAGGGCAAGAGGTTTACTGTGGAAGGAGGAGAGCAAAAGGCTGACTCCCGAGTTGGGGGGGGGGGGTGGGGAGAGACAGAGACAGAAGGAGACAGAGACAGGCAGATAGGCAGCGGTGGCTGGGACCTTTTGTGCATCACACCTTGTGCGCCTGGAGGTGCAGGGTGATTGTTATGATTCTGCCACAGTCCGCCTACCTGTGATGTCACTGCTCACCTGCCACGGGGGCGTGGCCCTGTCCAGGGTCATATAAAAAAGCAGACCCTCCCCGTGGCTCTCTCTATCTATTTCTTTTTACTTTTTTTTTTTTTTTTTTTTTTTTTTAACTTCTCTCTCTACTTTGTTTTCTACCTCTCTAGCTCCTCTCTACCTTTCATTACTTCTCTCTCTCTCTCTCTTTCTCTCTCTCTCTCTCTCTCTCTCTTTCTCTCTCTCTCTCTTTCCCCACCTGTGCCTCTAGAGATGGTTCCTGCATCTCTATTAAACCTCTTTTTTTTTTTTTAAAAAAGATTTATTTATTTATTATGTATACAGTGCTTTACCTCCATGACAGAAGAGGGCATTAGATCACATTATAGATGTTTGTGAGCCTCCATGTGGGTGCTGGGAATTGAACTCAGGACCTCTGGAAGAGCAGTCAGTGCTCTTAACCTCTGAGCCATCTCTCCAACCCCTCTATTAAACCTCTTAAGTGGATCTGTTGTGTTGTGTGATTCCATCCCTCTTTACAGCTCCGCCTTTCACCTCTAACCTCTACTGTCAGCTTCTTACAGTGATGGCATAACTGCTGAAGTTGCTGCCGCTGAAAGGCAGGTTGGGGTGAATGCCAAAGTTACCACAGCACGGGTATTCTAGAGGCACCTGTGCTCCCTTTTGGCTATCAGACTGTTGAAAGGACCTTGGTTCCAAGGTAAGGGCAAGATTGAAACCTTGGTACCAGCCAGAGGGAGATCTTGTCTCCCAGAAAGAGAATTTACACACTTCTGACCTGTCACATCACTCTGTAGGACAGACCAAGAGTCACTGATGGGCAGGGCCACACTTTTGTTGTGTACCAGATTTAAGTTCCAGGGCACCTGCAGAACTATCTGGGTTCTTGTATCCCACCTTCACAAATGGACCAGGGACACAAAATTAGAAATAGAAATAGAAACAGAAAGAGTTCCTTAAGAAAGAGAAAGTATTCCTAAGAATGGGAGGGAACTACTGAGCCCAGGGAAAAGCCTATAAGCAATGTGTTAGGAGGTACCTGACACTTTCTAGGACATTTACACAGGACTGGTTTTTCCAAGTTTGTTTGTTTTTCAAAACAGGCTCTTTCTGTGTAGCGTTGGCTGTCCTGAACTCGTTTTGTAGACCAGGCTGGCCTCGAACTCACAGCGATTCGCCTGCCTCTACCTCCCGAGTGCCGGGATTAAAGGCGTATGCCACCACACCCTGTTTTTATTTTTGTTGTTGTTGTTGGTTTTGTCCTTTTTTTTTTTTCCTATTTGAGACACCTGGCATCCTGGACCTTACTATGTAGACCAGCTGGCCTTGAACTCATAGGGCACCACCTTCGTCTGTCTCTTGAGTGCTGGGATTAAGGTATGAGCCACCACACCTGGCCCAAGTTTGTGTATTGTGGCTTTACTCCTCCAGTGTGTTCCATTTGCTGTCTGAAGCTGGAATGGGGAATAGCTGCTCATCTTTATTAACTGGCTCTATTCATACGCTAATCTCTAGCCTTCGGTTTCCTGCCTGCCTTGACCAAGACTGCACAGTTACCCTTATCCTAAATCTCATGTCTACTTCCTTGAAGATAGATTCACAGCCTCACTGAACCGCCTTGTTAGTTCCTCTTTCCCATGTGGCTGACTTGAATAAACCTCCTTTCTCTGGGTTTCACTGTTACTTGAGTCTTTCATTGGTGTAATGGGGCAAGTGGCTGAGCCTTGCTTGTTAGGACTCCTGAGGCTCAAGCCTGTACCCTAAGACCTCTGGTGATGATGCCAATGAAGCCAGTTCTCCAAATCCTTTTCTTTTTTTCATGTGTAAAATTGCTCACCAGATCACATTATTGCAAGACTAGATGCATATACTAGATGGCAGCCTGGCCGATGCACATGCCTAACACAAGCAGACAACCCACCCTCAGGAATCCCGCAGCGTCCAGAGATTCCAGACTGGGACACACAGAGTGGGAGGCAGTGAGAAGATCTCCAGGGAGTGGGGGTGGGGGAGGTGCCTGAGACAAGTCCTCTGTATCTCACAGCTGGGTGGAGCCACAGACAAGAAGAGGTACCCACAATCAGAGCGCTGGCAAACAAAAATGAGTGGCACTGGGGTCCTGCCTGTGTCCCTGAACCGGAAAGATGAGAGCAAGAGACTCAGTGATACCCACAGTTCTCTAGGCACTCAGGAACATGGGGCAGAAGTGCAGAGAGCTGAAGGGTGTGGTGTCTGTGTCTGTGCCGTGTCTGTCGTCCCCCCCCGCCACCCCACCCCCCGACTCACACACACTCTGCTCCACATACCACAGACCCTGGAATAGTTCAGAGGACTATTCAAGAAGGGAGTTGGTCCAGGCACTGTCTGTGGTTATCTCAGGACCCTGCCGTGCTCAGATGCGGGGCGGGGGGGGGGGGGGGGGGGGGGGTCGGTTAGGCCTCATAAGGTAGTTGTCAGGAAGCCGCTTCCACTACACCAGAAAGAGAGAGAGAGCCATTAGAGGGCTTATGGTCAGCAGGGAGTAAGACAGAGCCAAGCCAGTGACTATGGTCAGAGGGTCTTTGCCCTAGAAACAAACGCATCCATCTTGGAGGTCCCACACAGAACGGGAGCCGTCGTCCTCTAGCTTGAGGCTTTGGACAAGTTCTGGAAGCCCTCTCTTTATCAGTCAGCTCGAAGGATCATACCATCCACCCATCTCCTCCCTGCCACATACCAAACCGCAGTGCCTATCAAGCACCCAGCATGAAGCTCTCATCAAAAAGCTAACTACTCCTCAGGCAAACGGGGATGGATATGATTAAAGTACATTGTATGCATGCATGAAATTCTCAAAAAATAAAATTAAAAATTTTTAATTAAAAAAAAAAAAGAACTGGGGGCGGGGATGGGGGTTGCACAATCAAGCTGCTCCTTTGTGGAGACCTTCAAGGCGTAGCCTTCCATCCCTGGGGTGCTCCATCCTCACTCTCCAGAGCTCCTTAGTGGTACCCAAGGTGTCTTGGCTGGCCTCATTCTGGACTTTGGTTTCCCCATCTTTGTATGCGGGTACACCGGAGTGGCTCCCTGGAGGTATTGGTCAGTGTGCACAGATCCAGGCTCATGCAGACGAGGGCAGGCCAGAGAGGACATGTGAGCATGGGTGTGGCCCAGAGTCCAGGCAGGCTCCCGGGCATGTGCCCTTCCAGCTCACCTTTACAGCTCGGCAACAAGGCTTTTCAGATATTTTTAGGAAACTTTGGCATCTTCCATGTTACAATTTCTTAATGTGGAAAGGCTGAGTTACTTATCTGGAGCTGCTGCGTGTGCTCTCTGGGCAGCGGGGAGCAAATGGGGGAGAGGTGTCAAAGATGGGGAAAAAAGTGTCTTCCTACTCTCATACACCACATCAGGGCGTGTCTGACAGCCAATAAATGGGGACCTTTACCCACACACTAAGCAGTTCTCAGGGGCTAGCAGCGGGGTGTCCTCTATCTCAGTTCAGTTCTGATGCCATGTACCTGGAGATGCTGGTCGTTCATCCCACAGACCAGGGGCTCTGTCCTGAGACACTTCCCCCACTCCACATGCCAACCATAAGCCCTGGGTGGTAGCATGTGTCCCCCAGTGAACTGTAAATCAGGGATTCTCACAGCTCCTGCCTTGTGTTCATATAATTTGCTAAGACGGCTTACAGAACTCAGAGAAACACTTCACTTAGGTTTGCCCATTTATTATACCAGATAAATGAAGGATTCAGAGAAACAGCTGGGTGAGAGAGATGAATAAGGCAAGATCAGTAGACATGGGGAGCTTTTTATTTTTATTTATATGAGACAGTATATTTAAGAAAGTCTTTAAGCATAGTCTTTAAAGGCCTTGTAACATACTGAACACAAGCCCTATTACATAATCTTAATCTCTTTTCCAGTTACACGCTTTCATCTTCCTTTGGACCAATACACTTTCTATTTTAATTAGGTAGCTTCTTTGGGTGTTATATAATAATAGTAATAATAATAATAATAATAACAACAATACAGTATAACATAATATTCTATATTCTACTATCTTGCTATCTTTCATACTTGACTAATAGAAAAACAAGGTTAAGACAAGACTTAGTTTGCTAATGGGTACATTTTTATTTTTTGTATTAAAAAATTTCCATTTCCTCTTCTTCTTCTCAGAGAAAGGGAGGCTCCCAAAAGGTACCTACCCACCCTGGCACCTCAAGTGTCGGGGGTCTATGTCCAGCCCATGTATGTTCTTTGGTTGGTGGTTCAGTCTCTGTGTGCCCCCCATGGTCCCACTAAAATCAGAGACAATACAAGGTTGCCCACTCTCTCCATATCCTCTCTCTCTCTCTCTCTCTCTCTCTCTCTCTCTCTCTCTCTCTCTCTCTCTCCCTCGTTGTTGTTGTTTTTCAAGACAGTGTTTCTCTGTGTAGCCTTGGCTGTCCTGGACTCACTTTGTAGACCAGACTGGCCTCAAACTCACAGCAATCCACCTGCCTCTGCCTCCCAAGTGCTGAGATTAAAGGCGTGTGCCACCACTGCCCGGCTCTCCATATCTATGCAATATAGTACTTGAAGTTCTAGCTAGAGCGATAAGACAACTAAAGTCTGAAAAGTCTTTGATAAAATCCAACACCCCTTCATGTTACAAGTGTTGGAGAGATCAGGGATACAAGGTGCATACATAAAAGCAATAAAGGCAATATACAGAAAGCCAATCACCAACATCAAATTAAATGGAGAGAAACTTGAAGCAATTCCACTAAAATTGGGACAAGACAAGGCTGCCCACTATCTCTGTATCTATTCAATATAGTCCTTGAGTTCTACCTACAGCAGTAAGACAACTAAAGGAGATCAAGAGGATACAAATTGGAAAAGAAGTCAAAGTCTCTCTATTCACAGATGATATGATAGTGTACATAAGTGACCCCACAAAATTCTACCTGGGAACCCCTATATCTGATAAACACCTTCAGCCAAGTGGCGGGGTATAAAAATAGCTGAAAAAAAAATCATCAGCCCTCCCTTATTCAAGTGATAAACAGGCTGAGAAAAAAAATTAGGGAAACAACACCCTTTACAATAGACACAAATAATATAAAATATCTAGGTGTAATTCTAACCAAGCAAGCGAAAGAGAACTTCAAGTCTTTGAAAAAAGAAGTTGAAGAAGACATCAGAAGTTAGAAAGATTTCCCCAGCCGAGGCTACACAGAGAAACTCTGTCTCAAAAAACCAAAAACAAACAAAATAACAACAACAACAACAAAAAGATGTCCCATGCTCATGGATTGGTAGGATTAACATAGTAAAAGTAGCCATTTTACCAAAAGCAATCTACAGATTCAATGCAATTTCCAACACAATTCTTGTAGGGTTTTTTGTTTTGGTTTGGTTTGTTTTGGTTGGTTTGGTTTTTTGAGACAGGCCTCAAACTCACAGCAATCTGCCTGCCTCTGCCTCTCGAGTGTTGGGATTAAAGGCATGTGCCACCACACCCAGCTCCAACACAATTCTTTTTTTTAATTTATTTATTTATTAATTCATTCATATTGCATCTCAATTGTTATCCCATCCCTTCTATCCTCCCATTCTTCCCTCCCTCCCACTTTCACCCTATTCCCCTCCCCTATGACTGTGACTGAGGGGGAACTCCTCCCCCTGTATATGATCATATCCTTCCCCTGAGAGCCACCAGGCCTCCCCATCAAGGGGATGTCCAACACAATTCTTTACAGACCTTGAAGGAGAAATCTTCAACTTTGTATGGGGGAAAAACAGGATAGCTAAAACAATCCTGTACAACAAAAGAACTTCTGGAGGTATCACCATCTCTGATTTCAAGCTGCACTGCAGAGCAATAGTAATAAAAACTGCACAGTAAAAAAAAAGAAAAGAAAAGAAAAGAAAAACAGCTATACCATTCCTGGCTATATACCAAAAGATCCTCCACCATACAACAAGGACATTTGCTCAGCTATGTTCATAACAGCTTTATTCATAATAGCCAGAATCTGGAAACAACCTAGATGTCCCTCAACCAAAGAATGGCTAAAGAAAATATGGTACATTTACACAATGGAGAGCTTCTTTTAAAAATTGTATGTGTATGTGTGTGTGTCTGTGTGTGTGTGTGTATTCTTTTTAAATGCCATAAAATATATTTTAATCACATTAAGCACCCCCTCTTTCCCTTTTCTCCTCCCAGATCCACCTTCATCTCCTTGCCCCTCCCACTTCATGTCTCTAATTTTTTAACCTATCAAGTCTGTCTGGCTTGTGCTCATGCAGGGGGCAGGAGGCATCCACTGGAGCGTGGTGAATATTCCAGAAGCTATGCCCTTAAAGAAAACTGTCTCTCCTTCCCCTAGAAGCAACCAACTGCCGATTGCTCCTCAGTTACAGTTACGGGCTCCTGTGAACTGTGGGCTTGATCATGCACATGTCTCATGTTGACATCCAGGGGTGCTGTGAGCTCATGAGTGCAGCGGTCCTGACACGTCCAGGAGACATTTTCTCTCCAGTGCTCTCCAATCTCTGGTCCTTACAATCCTTGTGCTTCCCCACCCCCACTGGTCCCTGAGCCTTGGTGAGGATGATACAGATGTCCAATTGTGGCTGAGCACTGGTTGGGGATAGGGTTGGGTGGTACCACTTCTCTGGTCACCTCACCCCCATACCTCTTTGTGGTCAGCAATCTGGAAGCTTCCTGAACCTGGTTCTTTTGGGTCCCTTGGAGGCTTTGCTAGGTGCTTTGACTGATTAAACTATTCCCCATCAGAGATCAACTCAACCTTCAGCTCTTCTGTCTTCCCCAGAGGTTAGGGTCAGTCCTCAGTCACCAGAGTCTTGGCTAGTGATCAGCTTACACTGATCACTCTGTCTATAAAGCAGTTTCCTGTTATGTCATTAGTGCACAAAGGCATCCTATCACTCTGCAGAGGCTAAAGGTCTTCTGAGTTGTGTGTCAGGGAATGAGACAAAATACTTGTATTATAGCCAGACATGGTGATGCACACCTTTAATCCCAGCTCTTGAGAGGCAGAGACAGGTGGATCACTGTGAGTTCAAGTCAGGCCTGGTCTACAAAGCCAGTCCAAGACAGCCAAAGCTACACAGAGAAACCCAGTCTTGGAAAAAAAAAACTTGTATTATTACATCATAGCATCATAGCAGAGTGACAGAGTGTGTTCAGGTACAGAGGTAGGTACATGGAGAACCGGACAAGACTGGCTGTTGCAGAGCAGGATTTCCTCAAAGTGTTCTGGAAGGGTACTTGTGTACGTGTATGTATGGGATTTTTTTCTCTATTCCAGTACCTATTTTGCCCTGCTATGCTCAAGCCCTATGCTATGAAGCCTTTTTTTTTTTTTTGAGACAGAGTCTCACAGTCTATCCTGGCTGTGTAGCCAGAGATGACTTTGAACTTCCGATCCTCTGCCTTCCCCATGCTTAGATGAGAGACAAGCGTCACTATGCCTAGTTTATGAGCTGTTGGGGATCTACCCAAGGGCCTAGACAAGCACTTGCCTAACATAGCTACGTTCTCAGCCCAAGGCCCACAGATTTATCACTCTTTTACACATCTATTTACTCTGCAAATGTGTGCTCGGAACTTGCTCTATGTATTGTATTGCCTGAACCATGTTTTGGGAACTGAGATGAACCAGACAGATGCCTGCCCTTAGAGCCTTGAGTGGCAGAACTGAAAGAGTGACTAAGAATGAGGGTGTGGCCAGAGGTGGTGGCGCATGCCTGTAATCCCAGCACTCAAGAAGCAGAGGCAGGCAGAGTTCAAGACCAGCCTGGTATATAAAATGAGTCTAGGACAACCAAGGCTACACAGAGAAACCCCGTCTCAAAACAAAACAAAACAAAACAAAGAATGAGAGTGTGAGCCAAGCACGGTGATCCCAGCACTCTGGAGACAGAGGGGGGCAGATTGCTGTGAGTTCAAGACCAGCCTGGTCTACAGAGTGAATCCAGGATGCCAAGGCTATACAGAAAAACCTTGTCTTGAAAAACAAAATAAGAACAAAAAAAGAAAAAAAGAAGGAAAAAAGAAAAGAAAGAAAGAACAAGAGTGTGCTACAAAGAAGCACAAGAGGTATCAAGAGGCCATGAGACCAGGGAGGTAGCCCAGAGGAGGCAGCAGGTAGGTCCCTATTTGGAGACACTTGAGTATGAGATGGCTTTCTGACCGTTCTCTTGTTCTCTGCTGCCCACCCTGTGAGCCTTTATCCTGTGGAGACAAGAACCTCTCCCACCTTGACATCATCCACAGCCTCCAAGCTCTTGTCTCCACTTCCTCTTCCTATTCCTGTCACATCGCTTGCCTTCATTGCTGATCTCAGCATCCAGTCCCCAGAGAGACGGCAAGGAAGCAGAAAGCACCCACTTGCACTACCTGTCAACGGCACCTTCCTGATGGGACCTGCAAGAGGATGCTGGGGCCGGACGAGAGCTGAGTGGGCCTGGGCCCTACTGCAGTATTTTCTGTTGAATGACCATGGGTAAGGCTTTACCCTTCTCCCCAAGTCCTCTCCTCTCATTAAACAAGAGGATATGTGTATATGGTGACTTCTTTCCTGCTTATCTTGCAGTTAACATAATTGAGGTCAAGACATTTGATAAACACCAACATACTGTTATTTCTGCAGGACACAGCCATGGGGGAATTTCAGCAAGAACAGAGCAGTTCTCCTCATTGCCTCGGGCAGCCACCCTGGTAGGACCCTACAGCTTCACCCAGCCTCTTCTTCCTGCTGGGCTCTTGCCTGACATGAACAAGGAGGTGGCCTGCTGCAGCCACTACAGGACTGGGGAGAGGTGGAAAGAATAGCTCTTCTGACCTGGGTGGAGCCTGGAGTCTTGTCACCTACTTACCCACTAATGGGGTGGGAGCCTGGCCATGCTCTGGCCCGAAACCCTGGACATTTGCCTGAGATAAGCCCTGGAGCCACCTTCTCTATTTGCTTTTCCTGGCCTGTGCTCATATCGAGACATAGATACCAATAACTATGAATTATGTGCCTTTGTCTAGCCCCATCCATGTCCGCCAAGCTGCGAGGTGAGAGCGGGTATTGTGCCACAGGCAGCTGTCCAAGTGTAGGCTGACTTAGATGGGGCCCCACCCCAGGCCCAAGCCCCTATATCGTCACTTCCAAGATTTGAGACTCAGAGTCTGATAGTTCTTCCCTCAAATGGCCTCCAAGATGGCCTCCAAACTTCCGGGAATTTATTCACAGTTTAAAACTGGGGTGTGGAGCTTGGGTATGAGCGAGACCAGAATTTCCCTAGGGGGAAGGCTGTAGGCCGGGTAGGAAGTCAGTACAGGCCCTGGGCAAAACTTGAAACAGAGGGGCCTGAGACAATGCAGTCATCATCTGCATGCCCAGAAAGACTTTGAAATTTAGGACCTGGTCCTACCTTTGAGTGTTTAAGCAGGGCAAACTTGGTGACGATGGGTACAGGCTCAGGCCACATGCATGCAGGCTGGTGGGGGAATTGAGCTCTGAATCTCCAGACTACTCCAGAGGCCAGGTAGGGCCTTTCAGATAACTGGTCTTTTAGAAGGAGCACCGAGGTAAGTTGTGGCAAGGGGGTGGCAGCTCCCACTCCTGACTCAGTTCCTGCAAAAAAGGATCAGCTAACATAGCTCCAAGCTTGTAATAAGAGTCCTTTCTGCATGGCTCCTCTCCAGTTTTGCTCTGTCCCTGGCTGGCTGGCATTGGAGCAGACATCTGTGCACGCTGGCCCTTCCCACTCTTCCTTACACTCCAAGAGCCCAGAATGCCTTCAGAGCTTCCTCTTAGCCTAAGAAGCTCCAGCTGCCACCGTGCTCTGACTCCCAGGATGCACCTTGACACACCACTCCCACTGACTCTGCTCCTCCACCCAGAGGTAGCCTCCCCTCTGTGGGTGTGAACTCCCAACTGCTGAAATTACCAGAGCTCTCCAGCAGAGAAGCCGTTTCCCTCCTGAAAGCCTGTCCCCAGAGGACACGTTCAGTGACTCTGCCCCAACGTGTGTCATTACAGAAGAGGAACCCCATGAGATGTGCTTCTGGGCCCTGGTCTTGTATCTTCTCTGTCCCTCATGGGTTTGTCTTCTCTTCAGAGGTAGGATTCAGAACTTTCCACAAGCTGTTGCCCCACTGTCTGAACTACCCCTCACTCCAGTGGCATTGGATAGCAGAGACACTTCACTGTTTACTGCCTGAGCCAAGACCAAGGAGAAGCTCAATAAAGTGGGTTCCATGTGGGTGAGAAACAAGGAAACGAAGCACCAAACGGACAAAATAGAGATAAGGGGAACTTGCAGTTGTTCAGAACAGCCCCCTGGAGCTGAGGGAGGCTGTTCTCCCGGGTGCGTCCATCCTGGGAGATGGATGGACAGCATTGCCGCCTACAAAGCTCACACTTAAAAACCTTACAATCGCGTTGCAAAAGTATACTGCAAAAACCCTTCTGGAGTGTCTGTGCTGGGGCGCATGGGAAAGTTGGAAGGCAGAGAGGGAGGTGCTGTAGGAATGATGTAAATACAGTATTCAGGTATGAAATTCTCAAAATAATTAAAAAGTTAATAACAACAACAACCACCACCACCTCCCTCTATTTGGGCATGGTGGTTCACGCCTTTAATCCCAGCACTTGGGAGGCAGAGGCAGGCAGGCCTCTGAGTTAGAGGGCAGCCTGGTCTACAGAGTGAGTTCCGAGACAGCCAGGGTTACACAGAGAACCCCTGTCTTGAAACCTCCCCAACCCCCATCAAACAAACAAACAAACAAACCCAAACACCCTCTCATAATGTATCTTGGAGAATGAAGAGGACTTGACAGGGGTCCCCTTACCTGAAGTTTCATTTCCAGGCCTCAATTTGCCATACAACTACAGTCTGAAAGTGTTAAAGGAAAAGTTCCAGACAGAATTCACAATTGCTAAACAGATTTATATCACAGTAGCCTGTTTCTTTATTAGTAATTGTTAATCTCTTATGATACCTAGTTTAATAAGTTAATTTTTTATCACAGGAATGTATATGTAGGAAAACACAAACAAACAAACCAGCCTTCATAGGGTACAATACTATCTGTGGCTCCCGGGTATCCGCGGAGGATCTCAGGATGCGCCGGCTGCACATGGATAAGCTCAGACTGCATGCTGAGCTGGTAGAGCAGGGACAGAGAAGGGCAGCCTAAAAAGGGGCCCAGCAGAGGTCAGTAGCAGCAACCCTCCATGGAAGAACGGGCCAGGAGCCTTGCCCTGCCTGTCCAGAGGCCTAGAAAAAGAGAAGCCATAAACCAGAAAAAGAAAACGGCCCTGGTTGGAAGACAATGCTCTTTATCTGAAAGGCACAAAACAATACCTGAAGCATCTTTATAAAATTTCAAGCAGTCCAATAATAGGATCTTAGCTTCTAGGAAACAGATCCCAGGTCAGCTGCAAGAAACCTGGGCGTCTCTACCACAGACCTGGCTGTGTTCACATGCTGCATGAGCAGCCTTCAGAAGTGTGTGTCAAACTCAGCCTGGGTGTTAGACAGTTCTCCACTGGATCTCTTGGGATATTTGCATATCTTGCAAAGTGAGCACTGAGCTGTCTTTTCAAGGCCGTTGTCTAATGGACAGCCTTGGGATCCAGTTCATGTCTCTCTCCTAAGTGAAGCATGGGCCTGCTTCCTGATGAGTAGTGTACTCTGGTGTCTCCTGTATGTGGTGACTCGGGTGTCATCTTACCCCCTTGACATCACTGTGCAGGTGTTCGTACTGGCAGCTTGGTGCTGATACTGTGGCTATTGAGACTCCTGTGAATGTTAAACTGTCCCTCATCTCTGGGCTGGGACTCTCATGTCCAGGACTCTGCCAGCGTTCTCAAAACCAAGGAGGTAATTAGGTCTCCTACACAGAGGATAAAAGATTCAAACCATCCTCTATTCACCCATCTTTGACAATGTGTTTACCGATCGGTGTCGTGTGCGTTTCAGTGCCCCTGGTTTTAACCACCTTTGTGTATGTCTGTACCAACCAGAGGTAATGGTATCCGGAGATGCCATTCAAAGGATGCTTCAGAGATGTACACATTGGAAAACCTGATCTTGGATAGTGGAGGTCTATATGAGAAATTGAGCCAGCTCGCCTTAGTGAAATTCTGGGAGGAGGGAGGGACTGGGAAACAAGGAAAGACAGACACCCCGCTCCACCCATCTTACCCATCAGCAGTCTGGGTTTGGGAGGCCCTCGGGGTGCTGTGTTGAGTCTAGAAGGACTGGATTGGAGAAGTCAATAGAAAGCTTCTGCCTTGTGAAACGAAACCGTCTTTCCCACTCCATCTTAAACTTGCCACCTTCTAGAGCATCCAGTGCCCAGTCTGCCTTAATCCAATGAGTCAGACTCTGGGACATAAACCCCACTTCTGCACCCCTCTCTAGGAGTGGAGTTTGAAGTCTAATACTCATTGGCCCTTTCCCCTCAAGAAATCTGGATGGGCATCTTATTGCAGGACCAGAACAAGAGTCAGCGTCACGCCTAGGGTAGGCAACACCAGCCTCTGAGTACTCAGCCTGCTCAGTTTTTTTTCCCAATTTGAAAGCAGAAGCCTGAGGCCCAGGGAGACTTCATCACTGATGCAAGTTCCTGTAGAGGAAGAGTCCAGAGAGGCTTGGGGTGGGGGCTGGGAAGAGACAAAACAGCCCATAGAAAGAGCTGCCTGGCTTCCAGGTGGTACTGGTACTGACAAGTGCCACCCAGAACTGCAAAGGCACCTGAAGAGGAGGCAGGAGCCCTGGTGAGGGAGACTGGCGTGAGGGCAGGTGTATCTAAGATCAGCTCACTGGAGTCCTGCTGTGGTCTAGATGACTGGTCCTTAGCAGTCCATGTGCTAAAGGCTTGGTGCCCATGGTGGCAAATGGTGGAATCTTCAAGAAATGGGGGTATGCACTGTCTTTAGGACACGGCAGCATGGCAGTGACAGGGATTGTGGAGTGCCGGTTTTATCTCTTTGGGCTTCCTGTCTCATGAAGCAAGCAGTTTTCTTCATTGCTAACTCCTGTTGGGCTACTCCAAAGAATGTTGGGCTGGAAACCCCAGAAGTGGTGATTGTATTAAGCCTTTTCTGTTCGCATATTAACAGCTCCACATATTTCATAATATGAAGCTGATCAGTTCAAGTCCAAAACCTCTCCTAGTTTTAGGTCCTCCAGACAGTTTTTTCATGCCTCTACATGAGCTCCACAGGTCAGAGGTCAAACTACTACATTTTCATATCTAACCACCGCTGAAATGGGCACATTAGCCCACCACGATAGGCCAGCCCAAGGCTGGGCGGCAGAGGCCACAGAAAGCTGTGAGGGCCTCTCTGCCTCCTCTGGCTTCTCTCTAGCCCTCATTAATATTCAGGCAGTTCCTCGAGGTGCTCCTCATAGGCCGTGGAGAAGCTGAGATTTCATCTAGCTTGGCCTAGCAGCATTGGAATCAATTAAAAATGAGAGTTAACTCTCTTCTTCCCCATTGAAAAGTCCACAAGAGCAAAAGAAAGCCACACATAGCCCCACAAATCACCCAGGCCTCTGGGCTCCATGGCTTTTTGCCTGCCCCTGGCCCCCCCCCCACCCCCGCCGCCCCCAGACAGCTGCAGGAGGAGCCAGCTAAGCAGAAAGGTCTTCCTGTGATAGGTTGTAGATGCCACTCCTGTCCAGTCTCAGCCCAGTCAAGTCTCAGCTGCTGACACGTCATCCCTGCTGTCCTGTGGCCTCCAGACAGCCTGGCCAAATGACCATAGTTGGGAGCAGTAGAGGACAGCCAGAGGAAGCTCGGAAGCCTGTCCCTTGAACTATCATCTTTAGAGGCCTGATAACAGCTCTCCATTCACTCCAGGCCTGAAATTTAGACCTTAGGGAAACCAAGCATTTCTAGATCACCTTGAAAGCTATGCAGAATGAGATTTCCCTCTCTTTCCCCCTCGGATAATTTTCAATGTTTGATAACTGTGAGGCTACTTTTCCTGATGTTATCAAGCAAAAGTGTGTGTGTGTGTGTGTGTGTGTGTGTGTGTGTGTGTGTGTGTGTGTGTGTTTATGTGGTATGTGTATGCTTACTTATTTCTGTGTGTTTGTGTATGGTATGTGTATGTGTCTGTGTACATTTATGCATGTCTATATGTGTGTGTGTCTGTCGGTGTGTATGTATATGCATGTCTATGTGTGTGTGTCTGTATATGCATGTCTGTGTGTGTGATGTGGTATGGTGTGTGTGTGTCTGTGTATGTATGTGTGTGTGACTGTATGTATGTCTGTGTATGCACGTCTGTATGTGTCTATGTCTGTGTGTGCAGTGTGGGTATCTGTATGTGTGTGTGTGTGTGTGTGTGTGTGTGTTATAAACTTGGGTCTGCATCCACACAAAATCTAACACACTAGCTGACACTGAATAAACATTTGTCAGATGAGTGAAGTAAATGGTATTGAAATATACCTACCATCTTGCAGCCATTGCTGATCAAGCAGCCATCATTTGGTACCTACCATGCTAGGAAGTTTTGACTCAGCCTTTATTGTGTATTCCACCAAGGAGGGAATGATTGGATTCGATTTAGACTATAACTCTTCTCGGCAACAAATGGAAGGGTATTGACTCGAATGCTTAATTGTTTCAAGTAATTGGAATACTCAGCAACTTACTCCCTTAGGAACGTAACCGACAATGATGGTTGGTAAATCAGGACCGTGGAGACTGAGGTCTCAGCGCAGACACTTCTTTACTGAGGATGCTGGACAGACACGGGCCTGTAGGATACTTCTTTTGCGTGGGTGCAGGTGGGCGATAAGGTGGCCGGGAAGGGATTGCTGAGACTTCAAGTCCTGCTTATTTGCTGTGCTGTGATTCAGAAAACGCTGAGGAATGGCTAAGGTGTAGAGACCTGCCTCCGAGGCAAGGCCTGCGGTGGAGAAGGGCCTGGGCAATGCAGGGGTGTGGGGGAGCTCAGTTGTGGAACATAGCCCCAGGGTGTGTGAGGTTCTGGGTTCAACCCCCAGCTCTAGCGAGGATTTCCTAACCACCAAGCCTCTGTGGCTCTGGAAGCCATTTCCCTGGTGCCGTTTGGACCCAGAGCACTTTGTTCTTTGAGTCATTTGGCAAATATTTGTGTGCTTTCTCTCAAGGACTTTGGAAAGGGAGAAATTGAAACTATTTTAACTACCAGGGCAGTGAGCAGTCAGAATGAGAAACTAACCAATCAGAGCCAAGGAATTTTGATGTGTCTAGCTGTGACGTCAGCACAAGGGCTGATGGGAAGATTCAGCCTTGAAACACAGCCTCCCACATTTTAGTGGCCTGGGAGAGGGCCGGCAGCAGCTTCACAAAGGGGTGATTCAGAGGAGCTGGAGAAAGGATGGAGAGAGGCACTTCAGGATTCACGGGGGTGGAAAGTGGGGCCAGTGTGTGGATGGCACATGCGCAAAGTCCCGTAGTAGCAAGAGAGTCTCTTAGACTCCAGGAATGGTCTAGTAGCTGGGTGATGAGGCTGGTCAGGAGTAATGACGCTGGCAAGCCATGGAGGACCTGGCGTGAATTAGTGCTTACTGGAGCCCTAATATTTCCAATGGATTGGGGAGAGTGGAAAGATTTTAAATCAGGCAGAGATGGAGTCAGTTTTTCTTTTGAAAGATCATTGTCTATATGCTCATCAACAGGAGAGTATAAGAGCTCAGAGGGGCCAAAGCTCCTTAAGTGATAGAAGACAAGGCCGCATTTCCCCAGGACTAACGTATATAGCAGTGTATCTCCGGAGGCCATGATGCTTCTGCCCCTGTTGCTGACCTACTATGTATGTACCCTTGACACCTTGTTAAGGATGGAAGAGGGGACTAAGGAGAGCTCTGCTCTTGATCAGGAGTCCTCAAATTCTCTACTCACTGGTCTCTCGTTTTATATTCTTAATTGCCAGGCAGGGGTGGCACATGCCTTTAATCCCAGTAATTGGGAGGCAGATGTAGGTAATCTCCAGGTTTGAGGCTAGCCTGCTCTACAGAGTGAGTTCCAATACTGCCAGGGCTACACAGAGAAACTCTTGTCTTTAAAAATAAATAAATAACCCTAGGCAGCTATGGTGCCTCCTTCTTATAATTCTAGTACTTGGAAGCTGTGTGGCAGGAAGATTACAGCCAGTTTGAGGCTATCCTGGGCCACACAGTGAATTCTAGGCTGGTCTGGGCTATAGAGTCAGATAATAATTCAAATTAACAAAAACTCACAACAACAAAACTCTCCCTCAAATAAATGGAGACTCCTAGCTTACTTGGCCAGAGGAGAGAAACAATGTCTCATGTAGCTCAGGCTCACCTCAAACTGTGTAGCTGAGTGACCTTGAACTCCTGATCCTCCTGCCCCCACCTCCCTTGCCTTGGAATCAAAGATAGACACCACTCTAACCAGTTCTTTCCCTAAGATCTCTTATTTTTAACGGGCAGCATTCCTTTGTTGTTGTTGTTGTTGTTTTTGTTTTTCAAGACAGGGTTTCTCTGTGTAGGCTTGATTGTCCTGGAACGCACTTTGTAGTTCAGGCTGGCCTCAAATGCACAGAGATCCATCTGTCTCTGCCTCCCAAGTGCTGGGATTAGTGGCGTGCGCCGCCACCACCACCTGGCTCAGGCTACGTTTCTTAATATTTAACACATTAACAATTGAAGCTGGGAACAGTTCAAATTGCTTAATAATTTATTAAAACAGTGATAATATGCTCATCTATATGTTATTATGAGTAAGATATGTTTATGAGAATGTATTTACTCAAACAAAAATGGATAGTGTGAAGAATAGCTTAGTGTATGGATTCTGATTGCTGGTTTCCCCCTTTAGTCCAATGCAATACCGCATGCCACTTGGATTCCAGAACATTCCACCTTATTATGTGAATGAATGGGAGTGAAAAACAGGCAGAGAATATCTTAGTTTTGTGGAAATCTTAGTTTTGTGAGTTGCTTTGTTTTGTTTGTTTGGAGATGGGGTGTCATGTAACCTAGGCTGGCCTTGGATTCATTACACAGCCAAAGATGATGCAGGGATGACAGATGTGTGCCAACACACCTGGGGTTTTGTTAGTTTTGTTTTTGTCTTTTATTTTATTTTATTTTTATCTATCTATCTATCTATTGATTAGTTTTGGTTTTTCAAGACAGGATTCTCTGTGTAGTCCTGGCTGTCCCAGACTTGCTTTGTAGACCAGGCTGGCCTTGAACTCACAGAAATCCATCTGTCTCTGCCTCCTGAGTGCTGGGATTAAAGGTGTGTGCTGCCATGCATGGCCTTGTCTTGGTATTCTTATGTAAATAGTTTTTGCCTCAGGACTTCCAAAGAATTTTTCATGGCTCCCTGGGACCTTGTTCAAACCTAGATCTTGAACACGTGGACCTTCCCTTTGTGAGGAAGTGACACAACAGCTCTTCCCTGCATGTCTCCTACGACAGGTCCCATGCCCTCCCTAGAGTGTGGCCCAGTCTGTTTGTGGATATAGACTGCGCAGCTTAGACAACAGAAATGTATATCACATGATCTAGAGGCAGCAACCCCCTCCCTCATAACGTAAGTGCTGCCAAGCACCATCTTGGTGGGAGCATGTTTCCTGGTTGCCTGTTCACTATATCCCCACATACAAAGAGAGATACAAAGTTAGACCTTGAACTCCAAGCTTTTCCTGTCTATTTAGACAAGCACCCCTCACCCCCAGTGTGAGAGTTCTAGCTCCATGGCTTCATCCAAACTTAGTCATCTCTCCCAGGCCCCACCTCCAACTACAGAGCATAAAGGGCTAGGACATACTGCCTGAGGGAGGGACACAGGGCACACGCCAGACCATATTTTCTGCTAGGACAGAACCAGTCTCAGAGGCAAGGGTTGGACATTACTCAGACTGCATGCAGGGTTCACCACAGCCTATTGATATGAGTCCAGATTGTAAGGGTTGGTGGCAAATATCTTTACCAGCTAAGCCATCATTCCAGTCCTCCTCATCTTCTTCTTCTCCTTTAAAAATTTTTAAAATTTATTTTATATGTAGGTATGTTTTGTGTATATATGTATGTGCACCTCATGGATGCCTGGTGCCCATGGAAGCCAGACGAGAGTGTTGGATTCTCTGGAACTGGAGTTACAGATGGTTGAGCCATCACATGGGTGCTGAGCCATCTCTCCAGGCCCCTCATCTTATTTTCTTGTCCCTTATCAGCTGCCATCCAACAAGAGTATGGCAAGCTATGCAGATAACCCTATCAAGTGCCTCTTCCTTCCTTCCTTCCTTCCTTCCTTCCTTCTTTCCTTCCCTCCTCCCTCCCACTCTCCCTCTCTTCCCTCCCCCTTTCTCTCCTGTTTGCTTGTTTGTTTGTTTGAGACAAGGTCTCCCTGTGCATCTATGGCTGTCCTGGAACTTACTATGAGGACCAGGATAGTTTTGAATTTACAGATATCTGAATGACTCTGCCTCTTGAGTGCTGCATCATTTGGCCTGTTTGTGTGTGTGTGTGTGTGTGTGTGTGTGTGTGTGTGTGTGTGTGTGTGTGTGTGTGTTTGTTTTTAAAGACAGGGTTTCTCTATGTAGTCCAGGCTTTCCTGGAACTCACTCTCTAGACCAGGCTGGCCCCAAACTCACAGAGATCCGCCTGCCCCTACCTCTCAAATGCTGAGATTAAAGGCGTGCACTGCCACACATGGCTTTTTAAAAATATTTTACTTTCATTTCATTTCATTTGTTTGTGTATGGGAGTTCTGTCTGTGTCTATGCAGCATGTTTGTGCCTGGTGCTCAGGGAGGGCATAGGTGTCATCAGATCTACACATCGTTATGACACCCTCCCCCATATTGGTGCTGGGAGTCAAATCTGGGTCTTCTGGCCGGGCCTCTAGTGCTCTTAACCACTGAGCCATCGCTCCTAACTGTACATGCCTCTTTCTAGTGTTTTTTTTCCAGACCCCTAAAACTCCACAGTGAGGAATAGGGGAGGCAGCTGAATTTGAACCCACACTAGAGATGTCTCCCTGATGGGTCTGCCCCCTGCAAACACAGCTCTTCAATAATGCATGGAGCTATTAGCACCAGGCAGAAGATAACTAACTGGCTCCCTCACAATCATCAAAGCTGCCGAGGGAGGTCGGGAAGGGGGGGTCAGGATGGGGACGGCAAGGCGGTGATCAGATTTCCTGGCTCTCTATAATGGCTGCCCTTGGTATGAGATTAGAACGGGCTGTTTCATGTCCAAGGATGAAAGCAGCAAGGATTTGGGAGAAAATCCTGCTTCCCGGAGAAATCAAAACGTTTCTATTTCATTACAAATGGATGCATGACACCGCTAATCACTCCACAGAGAGGCAACGCTGCAGGACCAGCTGTCTCCATCAGCCATCCCCTCCCTTCAGATACCATGTAAGAAGTGTAGGATACAGGATCGGAGAAGCCACGCAGTTTCCTTATATCCTGAATCTTGGGGAGATCGCCTCCTTACAACCCTTGCAAAAGTGGGCACAGTCTTCTCAGAGGTAAAAGCCAAGACCACTGAAAAGGAGGGCGTGGCTACAGCAGTCAGCTGTCATAATATTAATAGCTCCTTGTTCTGTGCGTGTTCATATGCCTAGCACTTTGCATGCAGTACTGATAGTCTTTGCAGCAACTGTCTGTACATTATTAAATCTTCCTGGGTGCAGTAGTTCATGACTATAATCCAGCACATGGGAAGCTGAGGCAGGAGGATTGAGAGTTTCCAGGTCAGCCACAGTACATAGTAAGACTTTGTCTCAAATAACAGTAAGAATAAGATCTTACGGTGTTTCAGAAACAACGGATCTTAAGACGTGTTGGGGCTGAGAGTGAAACCCTAGGGCTGGGGCTCAACTGTTCCCTTGAGTCACCCAGAAGTCAGCACATAGCAAAGGGGAGAGTCCCTCAAGAATAGTGCCATGAAACATGTTCCCATCACATGAGAAATGAGAGCATTTAGGCCACGTCGCTGTGAGAAATGTCCTGTCTGATTTCAGAGGCCTCCCACTCAGCCCAGCCTTCACTCCTCATCTTCTCCAAGGAGTTTTCACCTGTGGCCTGGGCACAGCTTAGACTGAGATGCTGGGGTCTTCTGACCTCTGGCAGTAAGCTCAGAATGGGCCCCTACATTCTCTGGCTTTGTCTCCACTACCTGGGAGTCCAGGAGATGCTCAGTCGATGTAGGCAACTGGTCCTTGTGGACCAGACCAAGTGCTTACCTCAGCTCCTGGGTCCAGCTCTTCCTCTACAGTTCTTTTCATGACCCTAAACTCTGAGAAATATAAGCTAAATCTGATTCTTGAGCTTTCTAATGCTGTGATCCTTTAATAAAGTTCCTCATGTTTATTGATACTGCATAAACATTACTTTGCTACCTTTATGGATCATAATGTAAATACCTGATAAACAGGACATCTGCTATGTGACCCAGATGGGGGTGAAGATCCACAGGTTGAGAATCCCTGTTCTAGATGCTTCCCACTTCTACATCATCTCTGTGCTAGATGGATTTTTTCCAACAGCCTGCCACAGCACAAACAAGGCAAGCACCCCATGACTGATCTTCCCATTTCACCAGCTTGATCTAGGAACAACATGGAACAGACTGTGAGCCTGTCTGTCCTAATGTGGCCTTTCCCCATGCCCTCCTTGGCATCAGCCGACCAGGGCTATTGATGAAACCTGGCTTCCGAGTCCTAAGCAGACTTCAGGTTGAAGATCCAACGGTCTCATCCAGCCTTCCATTCCTAGACCTGAGGGGTCCTCTTGTAGGCTAGTGAATGAGTCAGGGGCAGATGGACAGTCTCAGCATCCTAAGAGAGTGAATCTCATGGGGGAGAATGTTTACCTCACATGCTTAAAGGTAAGGATTCAAAACCCAGTGTCAATCAATAAATAAAAAAGAAGGAAGGAAAGAAGGAAGAGAGGAAGGAAGGAAGGAAAAAAACAAGGAAAGGAAGAGCAGAGCTCAATTTAACTTTTCCACACTGGACACAGATTTCTGAACAGATTTGTAGAGCATGGGCATCCATGCCAGTCTCTTTGCCCAGGCATGAATATATCTTTGTCCTTGATAGACCCAGGCCAAAGATGCCACCTGGGAGGCTTGGCCACCTGGCCCTTCAAGGGCTAGGCAGTGTCTGGTTGATGCCCGTGCCCAGGACCTGCACAGGAAGGTGCTTTGGGGGCAGTGTTAGACACTTTGGGGATTAGAGGAAACTGAGAGAAGAGAGACTGAGGTTTGGCCATGTGGAGGGAGGCTCAACAAGCCAGGAGACTTGTTTGGCAAAGTAGAGTTGGCCAGGAACAAGTTTATTATACTGGACTGTCTCAGACACTGGTAAATGTGTGTATGTAAATTGTGGGCCTGCATTACTATACAGAGCCCCCTTAACCCCATAAGTCCGCTACCAGGCCTCACCTCCACTCTCTGGGTCATCAGCCACCTGCCCAGGCCTAGAAAGGCTGTCACTACACACTGTGTTTTCTGGAGGCCTGTATTACTGGCATCAGTGTGAAGACAGCTTGGAGAGCTGTGGATCCTTGAGCCAGCTGGGGTGTGGGACAGAGGCCCAGGCTAGGAGATAACAACATCAGTCAGTCACTGAAGCTCAGTAAAAGTGGCTTCATCCTGACATGGTCGCAGCCCATCACCTCCCTGGAATGCCCAGGTGAAATGCCCCCATTCACCATCCTAAACTGTGGGTGGCAGAGCCAGATGACAGTTACATTCTCTTCCTCTGATCTGCTCTCAGCCCTTACTCCTTGGCTGTTTTACTCTCTGTGTACTAACGGGCACATCAAAACAGAGAGGTCTGCATGGCATAGGCCTATCTTAAGGCGATCCTGTGGCATTCCATCCAACTATGCCTCATCTGCTGGTTAGGTTTTTTTGTTTTTTGGGTTTGTATGTGTGTGTTTGGATTTTGTTATTGTTGTTTATTTGTTTGTTTGTTTGTTTCAACTTGACACAAGCTAGAGTCATCTGGGAAGAGGGAACTTCAATTAAGAAAATGGCTCCATAACAGTGGACTGTATACAAGTCTGTGGGGTATTTGCTTTGGTGTAGAAAGGCCCAGCCCACTGTGGATGGTGCTATCCCCCCCCCACCCCCAGGACAGGAGATCCTGGGCTGTACAAAAAAGCCAGCTGAGTAAGCTACAGGAAAGAAGCCAATAAGTAGCATTCCTCCATGGTCTCTGCTTCAGTTCCTGCCTAAGTTTCCGTCTCGACCTCTTTTATGATGGGTTGGAAGCTGTAAGATAAAATAAATCCTTTTCTCCCCAAATTGCTTTTGCTCTTGATGTTTATCACAGCAACAGAAAGCAGACTAGGACACCTTGGTGTGTCCTTCTGCTTCGAAGCTGTTTCTAAACTGAAGCCAAGTCTTGGTTGGCCTGGTTACCAGGGACAGCAAAAGGACTGCACATGTAGGGGTGAGTGTCCCAGAGCACTTTGATGTCTCTTGCTTGCAGCAAGAGGCCTTGGTTGAGCAATTAGCTCTGAGAAAAGAGTAAACAGATGTGCACTCAAGTCATTCCTTATGGTGCACATGTGGGCTTTGTGTGGCCTTCAGTGAAGTGTGGGAGGGGTCTGTATATGGAAGACTAGAGGAGATACTGGGGGGAGGGGTCCCAAGGAACACAGCTCTGGCTCAGTCTTCACTATGGACAAGGATTTGCCCTGGGATCTCTCTAGACTCCAGTTAGTGGTTGGTTTTTCTCCTCCACGCCGTGTACAAGGCAGGCCCACTAGAGAAGAAGGTGTATGATGGTGTCCATCTCTTCCCAGGGTGGTGCTTTCAAGCTTATACCAGATGCAGGAGTCCCTGTCCTGTTCTCACAGGTTCTTGGCAAATCAGTGAAATTGGGTTCTCTAAAGTGAATTGCCCATTTGTCACTAGACTCAGTCACAAGGGGCCATGACTTGAGCACCATGCTCGATTCCACATGGGGCTACGCACTTTTATACACATCACCACATGAGGCCTCACAAGTGTTACTAACTCCAAGGAATCGGATTTTTCTTAAGCCAGGCTTGGATTACTCCATCCACCCCTGTAGCCAGCTAGTTCTTCCTCCAAGGGTATCACCTAGCCTGGCTCCTCTTTCAGTTGTATCCCCTATCCCCAGTGCTGTGTGTGTTCTTAGAGCCTCACGCATGCTGGGCAAGTGCCATTGAACGACACCCCCAGTCCTTCTTTCTTCACTCAACAATCCCAGGCATGGTTGTCTTAACTCTCACTCAAGTGTCACATGCCCTTTCTTCCAGGAAGCCTGCCAGATGTATCTTTCCCCCAACTGGGTAGTTTTTTCCACCCATGCCTTTGTCTCACATTCCTGGCCCTAATGGTAGCTGCTGCTGTACACCTGACTGTTCCTTAAGCTTCCCCCAGCACAAACACTGTCAATCTTTCAGTCCCCAGGTACTCCTCACTGGGAACCCGTGCCTAATGGGTAAGCAACAGTAGCAGCGCTCTGGCCCATGCCTCTCTGAGACCGATGACAAGGAGTTAAGGGCTGGGGTTGCATCATCATGAGATGAAGACAGGTAAAATTATGTGAGATGGGAAGGGAGCATAGATATAGACCAGCACTCCAGGGAAGGGCTCTGGAGCAAGAATGGGACTTCTTGCAAGAGGATGTCTGTGATTCCATGATCCACACTAGTCAGAGACCCTGGGCTTGTACCCTGCCTGGGAAGACCCTGCTTGCTTCCCCTGGCTTGAGTTGAAACCCTCCATTCCTCCTCCCTACTGTGTCCGGCCAAAACGTCATTTCCAAGGGCAGGGATTTCTGAGGTCAATGGGGGAGTTAGGCTTTTTTTTTTTTGGTCATTCTGCATTTTACTAGAGGCAAACTGGTCATTTTTGCGCAATCCTAGCTAGCACCCACAGCTTGCAGTCATAGAATGTTCTGGGCATACCCTCCTCTCTGGCACAGGATAGAGGTTGTACCCAGAGGTGCACAGTGCACTGGGCCTAGACTGCATACAAGATGTGCCTTTCACAGACCTAGTTCAGGGAAAGCAGGGTGTCCTTTGCTTCTTAGACTCTGGCTGGGACTTCATAAGTCTCATTTGTCTATGCTCAGGACTCTCACAAAAGCACAGCCTTAGCCCTGCTTCTTCTATTGTCTCGAACTCAGACACATACACACACATGGCACCTTAGTGAAGACCAGAGAACATGGAGAGCTCATGGTACCCATGGAGTGGCCACCCCCATCTGTCTGAAGGAACTAGCTCCTATAGCTATGAAGTGCTGCTGCCTAGAAGTAAGAAATGTCCACCGTGCCTAGGGAGAGTCTTGGAGATGTGGTGATGCAAGGGATGGTCAGAGCCTGAAAGGGTAGAAAGGTACAGAGAGGGAAAGAAGAGAGAGTAGGCCTTGAGGCCAAGGACTATACAGCAAGCAAGAAGGGGCCCACAGCAGAGTGCAGGGGCATTGGGAAGAGGGTAGTTCTGTAGCCGAGGCTATCTTCCCTCAGTTCCAAGTGCGATGTATTTTACTTTCTGTATTGCCTTTTCCTAGGCCAAGCCCTGCCCCAGTCCTTAAGAACTCTGGCCTCCTAATCACATAGCCCTCAACATTGGGAATGGCACCATCAACTGTGCCCTCGGTCCTGTCACCTGATCTTTTTGGATGCTTAGAATGTCCCTCAGTGTGGGTAGTGACCTCAGCCTAGAGGGTTAGATTTATCACATCCCTCTCATGTCGCAACACAGAGAAAGGAAGGCAGACTCTGGGGTCCAAGCCACACGACACATTTGGGCAGTTCATTCCTTACCATCACCATCTTTTGATTTGGGAGGGAAGGGATGGCTGAGCACACCTTGCAGCTGCTAGTGAGATTTGCAGCTACTCGGGGATCTGGGCATGGCAGTACACCCTTGTGATTCTAGCACCCAGCAGGCGGAGGCAGGAGGATCAGAAGTTCAAAGACATACTGGGCTACCAAAAGAGACCCTGTCTTAAAGCAACAGAATATTGGGAGGCTCGGGAGCCAACTGTGTGTCAGTTTCACTAAATTCTTGCTTCCCTTTTCCCTCCTCCTTGTGGTTTTCACTGTAGAGGCCTCTGGCTGCAGCTGCATAAAGAGCTGAGGTCAGTGTAGATTGCATGACCACTTTGAGCTGAGAAAGTACATCTTAGATGCTCATCTCTCTGTGCCCAGGCTTTTACCGTTGGTGAAAGAGGCCCTGGGTAGAACCACAGCAGAAATGGAAGTTCAGATAGCTAAGAAGCAGGAGGAGGTGCTATGACAAGGGACAGCCAGGGGTCCTATTTGACTCCACCTAATCCTCAGTTATTGAGAAGGGTTACCCCAATTCCCCACCTCTCTCAGCATGGGCAGACCGAGGCAGACTGGCCACATTGGCAAGCTGATCACTGTGCACTGGAGGTATCTGAAGCCATCCCCAGGAAAGCCTTGAACTAGGATAGAGGAAAGAGTCTCTCCCCTATATGTACAGAGGTGTGATCTGGGTCAAGAGTAAGTGGGCATGGCTTCTTCCTGCTCCATGGGGGGCAGGGGGGGTGATGGGGGGGACACAGAGGGATTGCCAGGCTCTGTTGGGGTAAGGTGTAGACCTATCCAGTGCTCAGCTAAAAGGGTAGGACACTCCTGTTGCCCTGGTGGTCAGACTGGAGCCAACACTGAGAGCATCTTCTGACAGAGCCTCAGAACCATAGCAACTTCAGTCACTTCTTAATGAGGTCTCCTTCATGGAAGGCCTGAGCTGGAGTCTGTGCAGCTAGAGAGAGGAACTGTGACCAATTTGTTGTGGGGAGGGGCAGGATTAGTAATGAGTCAACAAGCTGGGCTCTAGAAGATAGTGTTTGACCAAGACTGTGGAAAAACTGACATGATTATTGAGGAGATAAGCTCCCCCAAAAAAGACATATAAGGGAGAACCCCAAGTACATGCTCAAAGGCCTGACATGTTGGGGCCAGTGCAGCTGGGCAAGCCTGTAGGTATGAGAGTATAAACAAAGAGCAAGCCTCCAGGTGGGTGGAGGCCACTGCCAGAGCCCCAGTTACCCAGTGGTGAGTCTGGAGGTTTCTGAGGCACGTGGAAGCATTTCTTGTCAGCAGCAGAGACCCAGCATGTGGGTCCAGATGGACCGGGTAGCACCAGTGCAGAATTGCCAACCCTGTGTGTTCAGTATGCAGCTGCGTGAGAGGCCCAGATCCACAACTCTGCTCTCTTGGCATACTTCATGGTCACAGGGATGCCTGGGGGCCTCCTTTGGAGAACAGAGACCCTGTGGACCGGAGAGGAGCAGCACAGACCAGCGCAGAGCTTCCAGGGAGACCGTTGCCACTGATCAAAGCTGCTTCCCTGTCCTCAGCCTATAACCCAACCTCCACCTCTCTAAGCCTTTGTCTTTCTAGCAGGGAACCCAGCTCCATAAAGCTAAGGGCAGATATCACCCAGGGACTGAGAGCCAGTCCCAGGCAGAGCAGACACACACACGCTAAGGGCCATCCTCAGCTCTCTTTGGCAGTCTAAGCTCCCCTTTGTCTTTGATTTGGCGGAAAAGTTGGAAAGAAGACAGCGGGTTCCTGGGTATCCTTCACCCACCTTCCGCCAATGCAAACACCTTACATAACCAGACGCTGGAAATTAACACTGGAGCGACGCTGTCGACTCAGCTGCAGACTGCATGCTCATTTCATTAGCTTTTCTGGAATTCACATTAAACAGCCCTTTCTCTGTTCAGGCTCCAATTCCAGTTTCTGCTCTGTACTCAGTTATCATCTTCTACCCCGCATTCTCAGCCCTTCCCTGTTTCTCATGGCCTTGGCAGTTCTTTCTCTCTCCCTGTCCCCTCTCTCTTTTCAGAATCTCTTACAGACCCAATCTGGCCTCAGACTTTTAATGCAGCCACAGTAGACCCTGAACTTACCATCCTCCTGACTCCAGATCCTAAGCGCTGCAATCACAGGCATAGGCCGTTATGCCCTGTCAGTAGGAATAGAACCCAAGGCATCTTCATGAGTGCTGGACAAGTGGTCACAATCCACGGTTCTATTTTCTAAGATACTTGTGTGTATAGCACAAAATGTACATACATAATCACAAAAGGGGAGGAAAGAAGAGCACACTTTTGCCGGTTTGACCGTTTGTTAGTAGCTCAGCAGCATTGCTACTGCACTCACTTACAACTTTACGCAACCAACACCACTATTTCCAACGTGGTTTCATCATCCTCAAAGAAACTCTGTGCTCATTAAGCAATGCCTCTTCCTTCCCCTCCTCCCAGGTCCCTTTAAGAGACTTAGGGGAGTCATCACCCTGGCCTTCTGACCAGTAGAAAGGGCTCATGTGCAGCCAAACCAGTCCAGGATCTCATGTTGCTCAACTGTAGTGGGAGTCCCTGCAGGTCACTGTCCCTCCATCAATAGCAGAATGCCTGATTCCCAAAGCAAAGAACAGGCTTCATCTGGCCCTGGTTTCTCTAGAAACTGTTCTGCTTAAGGGTATGTGTGTGTGTGTGTGTGTGTGTGTGTGTGTGTGTCTTCATCTGGCCCCAGTTTCTCTGGAAACTGTTCTGCCTAGGTGTGCGTGTGTGTGTGTGTGTGTGTGTGTGTGTGTGTGTGTTTGTGAAGTGGAGTCCAGAAGACAACCTTTGGCTGTCTCTCTTCAGATGCCAACCAGCTCACCTTGAGTCTGGTCACTTTTATTTGGGGCTTGGTTTATTTGCTTAGGCTTTTGCTTCTGGTGAGGTTGTTGGTTTTTCTGGTTTTGTTTTTGTTTTTTGTTGTTGTTGTTGTTGTTGTTGTTGGTTTGTTTTTGAGGCAGTCTCTCACTGGCCTAGAGTTCTTTCTCCAGGTAGGCTATGATGCTGACCAATGAGCCCCGGGAAATCTAACGACTGCTTCTTCTCAGCTCTGGCTCACACATGGCACTATGCCTGGTTGATTTCACATGCATTTTGGGGACCAAACCCAGGTTCTCATGCCTGTAAGACATCGCCTCACTAACTGAGCCATCCCTCTCTTTGCTTAGACAAACCCAGAGATTCCTCTTTCAACATAGCCACTGACAGATAATTCCCTGGCACGGGCCTAAAGAACGAGCCTTGGCCTTTTTCTTCCCGGAGCCAGTAAGCTTTGGGGGGCAGCTGCTCCAAGCAGAGGTAGTCCTGCTTACCAGCCTCAGCCCTGGTCTGTAAAAACTGCATGGTATTGCTACAGTTCTGGCTTTGGATTGCCCTCCTCTACAGGCTGTCCCCAACAACCAAGGACATACTGAATAGATACCAGCCTTCATGACAGATAAGTGTGCCATGCTCTCATGCTGTGCACGAGACATCAGTGGGCCTGGCTTCCTGCCCCACAATAGTAGCCTTTGGACTACCATCTGCAAGGTCTTCCGTGCCACAGATTCGGGGCATGTAGAACCCAACTAACTGCCTGTTGCCAGAACCCTGTCACTGGACTCCAGCCACCTGTCCAGACACTTATGCCCTCCAACTGGACAGGCTTGCTGCTCATCACAGCTGCTACCAGGCCCTCAAACCCTGGCTCCAAATGTCTGGCCAGCCTTCCTCCTGTTGTCTACTCCTCCCCCACCCTACTGCCTGCGTCTGGTTGTAGGTCAGATCTCCTCCAGTCAGCCTATTAGCCCTTCTATGCCTGTTTCATTTCCCCCAAGCAATTTGGGGGACAGGATGGGATAACAATTGAGATGTAATATGAATAAATTAATAAAATATATTAAAAAAAAAAAAGAATGAGGGAGACCCAGGCCTGTCCTTGCTCAATCTTGGAGCAGAGGGCGTACTTACTACCTGATCTGCCACGGAGCTTCCCTCCCACCCTACAAGGACTTCCTCTACCCTAGGGTCTGCAGCCTATGCTGCTGTCTCCACTAGGAGTGGATGCTCACTGCCCAGACCCGTAGGGTTCCTCCCGGCCAGGACAGCTTCCCTTGCTCACTCTACACTGCTCATGCAGACCTGCCTGCTTCAGCTGCCCCTGTGATGGACAATGGGAACACAGTGTTAAGAAGGCCCAACTGGCCTTGAGCTGCTTGCTGCCCTTACTGCCTCAGATAGGGGAGCCAAGTATCACTGTTCTTCCTCTGCTTTGGTGACAGGCGTTGTACCCTCTGTCCTTCTAAAGCCTCATCGTGAGAGCGGTGATTTGGTGGTTTGGAGCACTGGCTTGGGAACCAAACACAGTTGCCTCAGAAACCCAGACCTGCCATATTTACTGTATAACCCGGAACAAGACTCCTACCCTTTCTGATCCATACTTTCCCCCCATTTTCGAAATCAGAGATAACTGGGACCAGCAAGATGGCTCAGTGGGTTAAAAGGCTTGCCACAAACAAGCCTGATGACCCGAGTTCATTTCCCTGAACCCATGTAAAGATGCCGACGTGGTGATACACATCTGTAATCCTGAGGCGAGAAGTTCATGTATGCAACTTGCAAGCGTGCACAACACAGGGCAGAAATGACAAACCTTGGTGCAAAGGGATCTAGAAGGAAAGAAATGGTCCCCCAGAAGTTATCCTCTAACCTCCCCATGTACCATGACACTCTCACAAACATCCCCAAGCAAGCAAGCAATTACTGGGAAGACAGAACCGCCACTAAAGAAATGACCAGATCAGATTGGCCTATGGATACATCTGTGAAGTATTTTCTTAATGTCATCGATGTAAGAAGACCCAGCCCACTGTGGGAGGTGCTGCCCCTAAGACAGATAAGTGTGGGTTTCTATAAGCAAGGCTAAGCAAGGCAGGGAGAGCAACCCAGAAAGCAGTGTTTTCCTGTTGTCTCTGCTTCCATTCCTGCCTCCAGGTTTGTGCCTTACGTGCCTACTCTGATGTCCCTTAATGTTGAATTGTTCTTGGGAAGTGTGAGATGAAATAAACTCTTTCTTTGCATGTTGTGTTTGGTCAGTGTCTTATCACAGCAACAGCGTTACATTAGTCTCCTAGGTATTTCTCAGCCAACTCAGTCTGACAATTAAGATAAATCGTCACACTCTCCTTGCTAAACGGGGGGCAACAGGGATGAGTGCAGCCAGCCTGTGTGTATGTAGCTTTGTACCCTACATACAAGTACTCAATAAATACTGTATGCCTTACACAACCCCTTGCAGTTGGCTTTGCCCGCCCTGCCCTGCTCATACCCTTGCTCTGCAGGTGACCTCTGTCATGGATCCCTCCCCAGAGGTAGATCAAGTGTACAGAAACAGCCAGGACACACTTTCAGTCTTAGGGAGAAGACTCCATTTCTCAGGGGTGATTTGTCACCCCATTTTAACAGTACCCCAAGAGCAAGAGTCTTAGCCTGAGCTCTGGGCTTCCAGCAGCATCTCACAGTTTGTCGCTGCCTGACCTCCCCCGTGGTAAGCGCCCCATGTGCACACGCTGCAGATGGCTGTTGCCAGCAGTGGGCTTGGAGCTATTTCTGAAGCAGCCAGTGTGGAGTGAATAGCAGTAATCTGACCATTGCTCTCACACCACGGAGTGGCCAGCCAGAGTCAGGAGTGGGCCTATGCATGCCTAATTCGGCAACTGGGGCTTATGGGAGATGGCGTGGGTGTGCAAGGAAAGTGGAGAAACAGATGCATAGAAGGGACTCTGGTCTCCAGCCAGAGGGGGGTGGGGAGAAGGAAAGTGGGTGAGGCCAGGCAGGCTGGCGCTGAGGGGAGATGAAGGTTAGAACCAAGCCCTATCCTGAACTAGACAGACAATACAAAGCAGGGCAGGGCTGAGGTGGGCGACCTCTGAGGCGCCCAGAAATCCTACTTCCTTTCACAGAGCATCTCAACGTCTGACAGGGCAGACAATGGAGACTCTTGGCAGGGAAGCTTCAGAGAGCAGGACATGGTCACACAGAAGGGATGTCCCTCTCTGTGAAGCTGGGCCGGGGCTGGGCCGGGGCCCCATCTCTTTGAGTGTGAGGAGCATCCCAGTCTGTTACCACACTGAGGACAACGGGCACATGGCTTTAGGCAGAAGAGTGGGAGTTGGCATGGCACTACTGCCCACTTTGAATTCTGTGTCTGTCACTCAACTGTGTACTTCAGTAACATGATTTGTTCAGCAAACAATTATTGGAGGCCAACTAACCACCAGGGATACAGCGATGAGCAATGTAAACAAGGCCCTCATTTATCTCTCCCCTGCGTCAGCCTATGGGGCCAGTGCTAGCATCCCCATCCTACAAATGAGGAAGGCAAAGTGCAGAGCAATGGAGAGGCAGACCTAAGGATGTCAACCCAGTGCTAGACAGTCCTCCCCTCTAGAACAGTGATCCTCAACCTCCCTAGTGCTGAGACCTTTTAATACAGTTCCTCATGTTGTGATGACACCCCCCCAACCATAAAATTATTTTTGTTACTACTTCATAACTGTAAATTTGTCACTGTTATGAATCATAATATAAATACCTGATATTAAGGATATCTGATAGGTTACCCCCTAAGGGGTCATGGCCCACAGGTTGATAACCACTGCCATGGGGCTTGTTAATGTCTCTTGGGTCCCAGGGGTCCACAGGTTCCCTCTGAGATCTCGAATCTTCCAAAGTACAACAGTAGCTGTTTCCTGCCATTGCTGGCGAGATATGGGTGACATAAAGCCTGTAGCCCAGTCTATCAATGAAACCCTCACCATCCAGGGACCCACTACACTTCAGCCCAGGTTCCCATTGAGAAGCTCACTGTTCATTTTCTGAAGGTGTGTGTGCCAGTTGGAAGAGGCACACTGGGCTTTTCCCTAGGACCTCGTTTAAATGGGCAAGCCCTCTTTGCAAACTGAGAAAACGGAAGCCAGAAAGACAAAGTACTGAGACCAGCCCTGTCTGAGCAGGCACCCACCAGGCATATGCCGTGTGTTCCGCCCCCTCCAGATCTCTGAAAGCCGGACTTGCCTCAGTCCAGCCAGGGTCAGCAATATTACCTTTTAGGAGTGTTCCCCTCATTCTAGAGAGGCAAGGGGGTGGGTGGATGGAGGTTTTCTTCCCCAGCATGACACTCGGATGCATTAGACTAGGCAAGACCTGAGCTCTGGCATTCAGGGCTCTCAGATGCCCTGACAGGTACAGAAGGCCACGCCAAAGGCTGGGCTTCCCTGGAGCACACCCCTGAGGGTGTCTGCTTCTCCCAGATCCTTCAGAAAAGAGGCTACTCCATTCCTGCCTTGTCCCCATGACTCAGAAGCAAAAGAAACAAAACCCTTCAACTGGAGTTGAACTCCCAGGAGGGCACGTTTTTATTTCTGCTTTTTGGTTTTTTGTTTTGTTTTTGTTTTATTCCCTCTTCAGAACACAAAACAACATAAAACATGAACAGAGGATGGGAGAGATCTCCATGCAGGCCCCTCACCCAGCACATAAACAGTTCCGGTGAGGAATTATTCTGGAGGTGAACCCTAGCCTTGAGCCACATCAGTGATTTTTATCCCTGCCTCATGGAGTTCTGCTGGGTTGCAGGTGCATGGGGACACCTGAGTATTCTGCCAATGCCTGCCTTGCTGGCCTCCATACCAGCTACCACAAGGCAAGGGAGCTTCCATGGGCTGGGGTGTGGCTCGGGCAGCACTCTGCTCACCTAGTATACACAAAGCTCTGGCTTTACTCCCCTGCACCGTACAAAACCAGGTGTGGCGGCACATGCCTGTAAAATACCCAAGCAGTGGGAACAGAATTAGAAGCTCAGGCCAGCCTGGCTACATATTAAATTTGAAGCCACTGGGTAGTGGGAGCACACACCTGTAATCCCAGCACTCGGGAGGCAAAGGCAGGCTTATCTCTATGAGTTTGAGGTCAGCCTGTTCTACAGAGCAAGTTTCAAGACAGCCAAGGCTACACAGAAAAACTCTGTCTTGGAAAAATAAAAAAGAAAGTTTGAAGCCAGCCTGGGCTACATGAGGCCCTGCTCCCCTCAACCCCTCCAGAAGCCAGAGTGCTTCCCAGTGACACAAACCTCACTAAACCCCCTTCCCTCTGAGAGCTCTCAAGTACAGTTCAGATCCTCCAATACGGCTGAAATGGTACTTCATGATCTGGGCCTGGTCCACTTCTAACTGTGTCCTACAGTGTTCCAGGGCATCCCCAAGCATCTGATGTTGGGACCACAGTGCTTTTGGATGTCTCTCTCTCTCCCTCCCTCTCCCTCCCTCCCTCCCTCCCTCCCTCCCTCTCTCTCTCTCTCTCTCTCTCTCTCTCTCTCTCTCTCTCTCTCTCTCTCTGCTAGACAGCCTTTTAGACCTGTGCATGCCTTCTCTCCTTCAAGAGGTACCATCAACATGGGGATTGTTCCAGGGACCTCTCCCAGCTGCTCCATGGTGCTTTGCCACTTCACAGTGAGAATACTAGAAAAACACAAGGTTTCACGGCACAATACAGCATCCTTCCTGTCATAGGCATCTTTTTTTTTTTTTTTAAGATGGGAAGGCCTGGTGGCACTCAGAGGAAGGATAGCAGGCTACCAAGAAGAGACTTGGTACCCTATGAACATATACAGGGGGAGGAGGTCTCCCTCAGTCACAGTCATAGGGGAGGGGAGTAAGGGGAAAATGGGAGGGAGGGAGGAATGGGAGGATACAAGGGATGGGATAACAATTTAGATGTAATATGAATAAATTAATAAAATATATTTTAAAATATTTACTTCTTTATTATTGTGTGTACAGTGCTCTGCCTGCATGTACACTTGCAGGCCAGAAGAGGGCATCAGATCCCATTATAGATGGTTATGAACCACCACGTGGATGCTGGGAATTGAACACAGGACCTATGGAGGAGCAGTCAGGGGTCTTAACCTCTCAGCCATCTCTCCAGCCCATTAAAGGAAAGGGTGTTTGTTTGTTTGTTTGTTTGTTTGTTTGTTTGTTTGTTTGTTGAGACGGGGTTTCTCTGTGTAGTCTTGGCTGTCCTGGACTCACTTTGTAGACCAGGCTGGCCTCCAACTCACAGTGATCTGCCTGCCTCTGCCTCCTGAGTGCTGGGATTAAAGGCATGTGCCACCATGCCCGCCCCTCACAGGCATCTGGAAGCTTCGTTGGTAAAAATGATGCCTTCCTGAGGCGAACACTTGTAGTATTCTCTGGGAGATAGAACATTCTGGTTGTCTAGCATGGCAGCTGGAGCAGACAAGTGCCTGCTAAGTGTTTGTTGACTTGGGGCGGGGTGGGGTGGGGTGGAGGATAAACAGTTTTCTATACTTGAAACCTCAAACATCACCTTTTGTCCCCACCAGAGCTACGCCAGTAAAGGACAGGGTCCAGTGTTCAATGCTTAGCTGTCACTGGTGTGTAAGGGGAACACACAAAAATGTATATCCCAGACCCTCTTCAAGTCTAAAAGGCCTCATGCTTGTCAGGAATGCTGCAGTAAGCTGTTTTGGAGCTGTAAGATCAAAACTGATGGAGGACCTTAGGTATCTGGAGGGCAGACAGGATGTGTCTCACCTCTCCTTGCCCCATGGGAGGCCGGGCTGTCTAGCTGGGAGGCTTTTGCTCTCCCTGACAGGACTATGTAGCTACAGGCTTCAGGTCTGCAGTTACAGAAGAGCCCCAGTGCCCTCCTCACCTTTCCCACACTCACATGGTCCTCAGGCTGCGAGCCCAGGCTATCTGTGGCCAGTCAGCCCTGACCCCATCCATCAGGTCATCAAGACCTAGCTCCCCAGCCACTTCCTCCAAGAAACCTCAGATACCTGGTTACAAATGTCCTTCTCATACTCCTGATTCTGTTGGTAGGTAGGAACGCCCCCCCCACCCCCCCCACCGCAAGGCCTCAACCAGGTCACTGCTGCTCCAGAGCACAGCTGCCTCTTCTTCTGGCTGCCTCTTCTTCTGTCTGTTTGGTTCAGAGAGGGAAAAAAAATGCAGTGCTGCCAAGGGAGTAGACAAATCCAGAGGCTGCTGTCTGCTCAGAGCTTTGCACAAACCACATTGTGAGAGGCAGGAAGGTATGGGGCCCTAGGCAACCACAATGATTTGCCTTAGACCTGGCTCCAGTGAGAAGGGCTCAGAGCAGAAGAGGCCTGCATTTCTGTTCACACCATCAACAGAAAGCTTTCTAGAACATTCTATGGGTGAGCAAAAATGCGAGTGATACTAGGGTGAAGCAAAACTCAATGTGGGCCTTTAGCATGGAGCGTCTGCAGGCCCATGTTGACATGTGGTGTGGCCTCTCCAGGGGTGCACCATGGTAGACAGTGTTTCTCAAGCTTATTTGACTACTGAAGCCCTGGTGTAGCAATGCCTTCTCTCTCAGAACATAATCTGAGAGAGCACCATTAAACCTGGTGTTTATCAGCAGGCTTCTTGGAGTAGAAGTAACAGGACCCACGCATGTGCTAGCAGCCTTGGGGCAGGGCCCTGAGTGCTTCCTGTCTCATCTTTACCTCAGGAATGTTACCAGAGTGGGATTACCAGTCCTGTGGGATTCAGGCCGAGGGTATCAAGGGCTGCAATGTGACCTTGGAGAAGGATCAGGTCAAGCCGCCCAGTCTAAGTTGTCCCCAGGGGAGCCCAGCCTTGAAACCCAAATCCTAGACCCACTTTGGGCTGTTGTATAGGAGAGACCCAGGAAGCCCAGCTTTCCTGATGTCAGCTATGGTTTTCCTGGAGGCTCCTCTCCACTTGACTTGAGAGTCTCAGCCCAGTAGCCTATTCTCTAATGACAAGACATTTGTCTTTCTAGTGTTAGGATGCCGCTCTGTTTTCTAATGGTTCTGTACTCAGGACATATCCTGAAAAATCATCATGGCCATTCCAAGGGGCCACATGAAGGAGATAGTGGTGATGCTCATGGCGACATGAGTCCTGTGGAATGCCAGTAACAGGAGGCCAGTGGGCGACAGAGCAATGGCAGTGCCTCCTGGGAAGCCTAGTACACAATGGTTAAGTACATTGGCTCTGACTGGCACTGCTTAGTTGTGTGACTATGAGTGGATATGAAACCCCTTCACCAGCCTCAGTTTCCCCAATAGCAACAGTGCACATGGTTATTGGGGGTGGAGGGGTCTATCCACTAACTCCTCCCCCTGTAGAGTCTGGTATGGCAGGCACCCACCTGGAGCCCGAGGATGGGTTTGGATCCAAGTGCAGCTAGCTCCCGGCCAAGTGTCCTTGTGTGACTCATTGAACTTCCTGTAGCTGTTTCCTTAGCTGGAAAACCGATTGATAAGGAATGGCCAATCGCTGACCACCTTAAGTGAGTTAATAGATGAGACGAGCTTGGAACAGTGTCTTGCATAATCTAAAGAAAGCCTGCTACCTCTCATTACTCTGTCACAGTGGCTCTCAACCTTCCCAATGCTGTGACCCTTTAATACACTTCCTCATGTTGGGGTGACCCCCTGCCCCCAAACCATAAAACTATTTTATTGCTACTTCATAACTGTACTTTTGCTACTGGTCTGAATTATAATGTAAACATCTGATATGCAGAACACCTGGTAAGGGACCCACAGGCTGAGAATTGCTGTTTTAGAGGCTGGGAAGTTCAAGGTAAGGGGCTGGTGCCAGGCCATGGTGTGGCAAAAACGAACCCAACCCTGGGGAGTCAGGGAGAGGTTTGTTGTGACTTCACTCTAAAGAAATTGTCTCTTACTATGGAACCTGATGTACCCGCAAATGCTGTCCTTTCAGCGTGTGTACATAACTATTAATGTGATAGTTTACGTAACAATTATGTACCAAGTCTTTGAAATGTAGAGGACCACGTGAGCCAATTCCTGAACCTGTGAGGCTGAGCTGAGGCCAGGCTTGAGGTCAGAGTGCAACACTTGACCCCAGACCTGGGCTAGTCTGTCCAGAAAAAAACCAAGTACATCCCTGGCAATGCCAGCTCCCTTGTCAGGCTTGGGGAAGGATCCCTGCCCTATCAGTCCAAACGCAGCAGCCTAAACATCCATCCCAAAGCACCCCGTACCTCCCAGTACCCCAGAGGTGCCTTGGACTGCCAGGACCATGATAGGTTTTCTGTCTTAGTGTTTTAGCATTCCCTGTCCTGGACCCAGTTAGCCCAGATAATGACTTCTACCCTTCTGGAAGAAAGCTTTGCTGGTCAAGTCAGATTGAAAAGATGTTCTTGTTTCATCATTCTAGATTTTTTTTTTTTTTTTTTTAAAGAAGGGCCTTGCGCATTCCCGGCTAACCTCAATATCACTATATAGCCCAGGATGACTTCAAACTTCTGACCCTCCTGCCTCTACCTCTCCAGTGCTGAAATTGCAGGGACATGCCATCATGCCCAGTTTATGTGGTGCTAGGAACAGAACCCAGAGGCTCTTTTCTATAAAATTCCAAGGCACTCTCCACCTAAGGTCTCACACTCTTCCTGTCTCTAGCTGGATCTACAATCTTGGGAGAGCCCTACCCTTCTGCAACCTGGATTTGACATGCAGCAGAGTGCATTTGTTACCACCCTTCAAAGTAACCACATGAATGCATGAAAGGCTTGTTCCCTTTCAGCAGGCAGGCGAATCCCCCACAGCTCGTGGGTAAAGTTCAGAGTCATGGATGAGTGTGCACTCACACATGCACACCCCAACACACACACACACACACACACACACAGAGAGAGAGAGAGAGAGAGAGAGAGAGAGAGAGAGAGAGAGAGAGAGAGAGAGAGAGGAAGGAGCCAGTCAACTACACTTGTCTCCAGTAATAGAGAAACAAGAACCATTAGATATTAGAATGACAACTCTATTTCAGAAAATTTATCAGGACCAGAGGTTTCTCCAATAGCTTTCTGAACACATCTCATTTGGTTCTTAGAAATGGATAGTATTATTTTTAACAAATGAGAAAAACAAGCCTCGAGTAACTGACAGAGGTCACCCAGCAAATGGTGACCCTAGAGTGCATTTGTTACCACCCTTCAAAGTAACCACATGAATGCATGAAAGGCTTGTTCCCTTTCAGCAGGCAGGCGAATCCCCCACAGCTCGTGGGTAAAGTTCAGAGTCATGGATGAGTGTGCACTCACACATGCACACCCCAACACACACACACACACACACACACACACACACCACACACACACAGAGAGAGAGAGAGAGAGAGAGAGAGAGAGAGAGAGAGAGAGAGAGAGAGAGGAAGGAGCCAGTCAACTACACTTGTCTCCAGTAATAGAGAAACAAGAACCATTAGATATTAGAATGACAACTCTATTTTCAGAAAAATTTATCAGGACCAGAGGTTTCTCCAATAGCTTTCTGAACACATCTCATTTGGTTCTTAGAAATGGATAGTATTATTTTTAACAAATGAGAAAAACAAGCCTCGAGTAACTGACAGAGGTCACCCAGCAAATGGTGACCCTGGATATCCCCGGCTCAGAACACTAGCCTTCATCAAAAGCATCGTGCTGCCTTTTCAGGACATGGAGGCATATAAAGCCTCCGGGCTTTGTTTTAACAATACCCTAACTGCCCAGGTGGCAGGCTCGAGGAGCAAGGGGGAGCCCCTGTAACAAGAGTGATGGCCTAAGAGTATCCCATAATGTCACCCCCAAGAGAAGAGAATGGATGCTGGAGCCAGGTTGGCTGGATGCAAACTCCAGTTCTGGACGTTGTCCCAGAATCCTGCCCGGGCATGATCTCAGCTGAGTATCAGGATAGTCAAAGAGGTCTTATGTACAGCTCTTCAGGTTACGCAGTGTCTGGTGTCTCATGAGAACCTTGACTTGCCATAGTCAGGTGGAAAGCAGACAGAGCAGGGGCGTTAGTGCTAAGATATACATGGAACAATTAGGGACGGACAAGCCTGTTGTGTCAGAGTACCTTTATTTAAACACACCGAGGGCCCTGGGACCATGCCCTTGGTACTAGGTTCTGAGGGACACAGCTTCTGGGACCCTCCCCCCTTCTTCTGGGCCACAACTCTCTCAACACCCAGAGCCCTGTAGCAGCACCACACCCTCACCCACACCCCAGGAAAGCACTGTCTAAGATCTGGCACTTCAGCCCTGGACAAGGTCCCACAGTGGGGCTGGTGGAGCAGCAAGGAAACAGAAGATTCACTGTGTCCTAAAGGCCTTTGACCCCGGTCCTGAATGGGAAACATTTGTTTGTCCTGTGGAAAGTTCCCAAGTGCATGGGCTAACTAACAACTGAGGCCAGCTGGACCTATACTCCTGACTCTGGCCATGTTCCCAACACTTCCCTTCATACAAGCTGTCCCTGTCCCCTCCTCATCAGAAAATGCTCCTCTGGCCCTCCTTAGGGATACAGTTGCATTGTCTTCCTGCTGTTTGGGCCTGGGGCTGCTTCTTCCTGGCAGAGAGGTACAGAGGCTGTTGTCCGCTGTGTCCCCCTCACTCCCCGCCCCAACCTCTGCTGGCCTTCCTGTCCCTGAAGGGAGCCTCCCAGGGGCGGACTCATTTAAACCAGAACAATTGCCTCCTCCCCGCTGAAATGGTCAGAAATTGTTGCTGACCCTACCCTCCTGCCTGGCTCCTACTCTAAGTGAGTGTCTCTTGGGAGTCTATGACATCTCCCTGCTCTTCCTGGCATACAACCAGTTGGGGGCGGTGGGAAGGGGGGGTTGGGGAGGGGAAACTGTCTTGGTCTTAGAGAGACTTTGGTGTCTACAATATCTATAACCAGAACAGCACCAGCCTGATGCCGTGGATTCTGGTCCAGAGTCCCTGTGCTTACTGTCTACCCAGCATGAAACAGGCTCCTTCCTAGAACTGAATCTCTAATGCTCCCGGAGGGGCACATAGACTCTGAATTCTACATGAAGACCCACATTGTAATTGCTATGGCTGAAATCCCACAAGCCCTCTTTCTGAAGCCACGCAGTAGACCTCCTCCCTTCCCCTACTGTTAGCCCCATAGCTGCCCCCGCACTTGCTTCCTCTTTAGCCTCCAAGTTTTCTCAGTTATTTTTCTCTTGGTGTTGGACATGGCCCAGCTCTTGTACTATTCCATCATATCCAGAAGGCTTTGAGAACGAGTGTCACAGATGCCACATCCCTCTCAGAAATACGTATCCCAGAGCCTAACAGGAAACATTGAGGAGTTTGTAGATCAGGAACCGAACAGCATCCATTTGTCTGTCTGTCCCTTCAGAAGACCTTCAAGGGGTGCACCTGGGTAGGCTTGAGCAGGAACAGTGTGCTTGACTTGCTATTACCCACATCACTCCCTCCACAGCACTTCTCAAGGCCCTGTAAAGCAGCCTGTGTTCCATTTGCAAAAAGTCAGCTCAAGGCCCAGCCCAGACAGTGGAAGTGGCTAGCTCCACTTATAGAAGCTTGCCACTGACTCCCAGCCCCTGGCCTTGCACCAAAGGTTCTTTGTACCAGCTCTCCTGGCCCAGCTGGCCTGGGATGGGAGCAGGTGCGGAGCCTGAGTGGCACCGCGCATGACATAAACGGGTGGCAGGGCAGCTGCCGGAAGGAGGTTGGGAGCTTTCTGCTCCAGCTAGCACAGATTTTTTTTCCCCACCCCATCCCTAGTCTATGGGAATTTCACACTGTCCTTTCAGAGTGGCTTCCCAAGGGACGTGGCTCAAGACCACTGGGATGTACTACCGAGGGCCAGGGTAGCACAGTACGGTCCAGCCTGGGAGAATCTAACTATCATTACACACTTTTTCTCACCACTGCCGCTCCAGGGTGTGAGTCTCCCAGGACCACAGCCCAGCGTTACAATACAGCTGAATCCATTGTCCCTCCACAAATGCCCACAAAAAGAGAGACCAACACAATAACCATTTCACCTTTTCACAGCTCTGGAGGGCAGAGTGCAAATCAAGGCGTTGGGCTTCTCTCTTCACAGGATTCCATTTCCTCTGGCTCACCCTCTGTCTCTATCCCCTGAGTGAATGGCCCTGTATGATCTCATCTCAGGATCCATAACAGCATGTACAAGTTCTGCTTTTTTGCTAGGTAAGGGTGTTCTCCCAGGGCATGGGACATAGAACAGGACATCTCAAGGGCTGCTGATCAGTCCCTGTTACTCACCAGCCAGTCTTTGGAAGGTTTGATTATCTCTCCAAACTTTAGTTTATTGGTTTGTTTTTTTAATGCACAAAAGAGGAATAATGTTTAATCAACCGAGCTAGTAAAAGGGTTAAATGATATAACAAAGGGGCTTGACATACTGTACATACTCACTGGATGACAAGAACTGACTTAGAGAAGTGAAGACACCATCCCAAGGTCACACAGCTCCTTAGAGCCAGCAGGTGTACCCTATGCTGAAGGCTCTTCTTCACACACATTCTGTCCTTAGTGTCCTTGCTGTAGCTTTTCCTCTGTCTGCTGTTTTCCTTGCACTGTTCCATCCCAGACAACATGACCACAGCATCCTCTGAATGAATCAACAGCTGACTCTGGGCTTCCAGAGATTATATTAGGGTCAGAATTTGACCTTGAATTCTTCCCCAGGTAACAGAAGAAACCAGGCATGATCTTCCTTGAAAGAGGAAGCCAGTGGTCAGCCATATCATCGCTGTTGGGTAGTTGGTCAATGGCCATGGAGAGGGTGTGGAGTAGCCCTTTCCATAAGTCCCACTGAAGATTTGTCTAAGCCCCCTTTGGGGTTTAATTAAGAAGACTAAGTTTTCTTTATGCGAGGGAATCAGCCTCCCCAGGAAGGACAGACAGGACAGCTTCTCTGGACCAGAATAAAAGGCCCGATGTCAGCAAATGGAATAATTCCTTCCCCTCTGAATTCTTTTGAAATGTGATCTCCCTCTTCTCCCCTCCAAAAGACAGGAGCAACTTTGATCTTGAAAGCTCTGCCGCTCAGATGTCCTGTGCTGTCGGCTTCTGAAGCGGCTTGCCTGGCTTGAGGGGAGGGGCAGTCTTGTTGGTTCAGTTGCTAATGTCAGGAACACTAGGCTTTGGTCCCCAGAGTGGGGAAAGAAAGATGTAAACCCAAGCTTCCGGATTAGATGGGGTGATGACCTTAGGTTTATTCAGAATCCAGCGTCTCCAATGAAAAGGAAGTGGTAGAAGGGAACAGATGAGCTTCCTTCTGGTGAGACGTGAGAACATTCTGGAAGTGGAAAGGGGGAAGGAAATAAGGCAAGAGTGTGGGCATCGTCTGGGGTCGGTGAGATGGGGACAGACAGAGGGGTTATAGGTAGCTCTTGACCATGAAGGTACAAAGACTTTCAGTCACAGAGAATCCTCAGGTCCTGTGGCCCAAGGGGTTTTAGGAATCCAGCACCCAAGCAGAGAAGGAAAGCGTTCCTATGTAGTTGGCCAGCCAACTTATATCAGAAGCCTTGTCTGTGACCACTCAGTGCTGGGCCCCAAAAGGCAAGAACTGACGCCAGCCTCAGCTCTGAAATGACACACGGCAGCAGTTGTGTGGACAATGGGCAAATGTGGGTGATTACTCTAGCAATACAAGGCTGCCTTCTGGGGCTTTGGCAGACAGTCAGTCTAAGGAAGGCCCCCAGGGTGTTGCCACAGACTGAGGTGGGGCTGAGGGAAGATAGGAAGCTGACACTTAAACCATTTCACCAATGTTGAACACCATTTTCTCTTCTCTCCATGTTTGCTTTCTAACCAGCCCAGTCAAAACTCAGCCTAACTCCATGACCAAATCAACTCCATGGCTCAAGAGTGGGTCCAGCTCCGCCTCCCCTGAGTTCTGCTTTTATCTGGGGCTACTCTTAGACACTCCTTTGCCAATATGGTGTGTGTATACAAGGCCGACAGCTGCAAAGAGTTCAGGTAAGACCCTGTGTCGGGAGCATCTGCTGCAGAGGCCCAGGCTCAGGCACAGAAGGTCCCCACAGGGACATCCTTGGCCATCAGGCAATCATAGTTGAAGTAGAAAACAGTACATCCTTGCAGCAAGGTTCTGTGGTAGATATGCCCTAACGTGCGAAATTTCAATCTCAGATGCTATTTCCCCTTAAAAAAAATTTTTGAGACTGTATCTCCTATATCCCAGGCTGACCTCAAACTCTTCATGTAGCTGAACTTGACCTTGAACTCCCAATCCTCCTGTCTCTACCTCTTCAGTGCTGAAATCATGGGTATATACTATTACTCCAGGTTTATGTGGTGCTGGGAACTGAACTCAGGGCTTCATGCAGGCTGAGCATGTACTCTGCCAACTGAGTCTTCATCTTCCCCTCTAATCACCTTAAGAACTGCTGCTCATTCCAACATAGTTGGGTGTCTTTAGCATGGCTTACAAGAGCCTGCAGTGTGCACTTATGATGCTGCCAACCCCTGCCACTGTGCTTACTCCTTGTCCCGTGAAGACTGGCATGAAATGCTGCATCCCAAGTGGCTCCCGTGTGCCTGTGCATGGATAATCCCTGTATATAGGATTCTCACCCCCTCTTCTCTGCAGAAAGTTTATTTTCATCTTGAAACTGAAGCTTTTCAGTAATGAAATGGAAGGTCCTCAGTGGGCAATAGACAGAGCACGGTACCCAGAGTGTCAGATGCCCCGTTCTAAGAATTTGATAGAGATAATAAAGAAATAAAATAGTCCTAAACGTGTTTATGTTTCCAAATCCAAAGTGTGTCAAACACTTCCTGGGCATTCCACGCAGCTAGTAAACCACTGCAGGGATGACATGCAGCATTCTCATCCAAAACACAGAAGAACAAAATATAAAAATTGCCTGGTCTGCAAAAGCAAGTCCAAGACAGGCAAGGCCACACAGAGAAACTCAAATGGCTTCCAGGTCCAGGGACCACTCTAAACTTCACTGACCATGGTACTCTGAGAAGGCAAGTGACTTCTGGAGTCTTCTGTGTGGTTTTGGCCTGACTGGCTGGGTAATGTCCCAGAAGCTCTGGGGAAGAAGGTTGATTATGATGGCAGTCTCTTCTGAGGAAGGCAAAGGGTCCCCTCCACTAGGCCACTAGCCTGGGGAGGAGGCCTGCTTAGGATGGTAGCTCCTTGGCCTGTTTTTCTGGTTCTCAGAGCCGACAAGCTCAGAACCACACTCAAGGAGATCGAGGCCTATCCCCTCAAAGGAGAGTAGAGAAAGTTTTTAAACTCTGCTGCCACAGGTTAGTGTGAGAAGAACATGACATGTGACTCCCCCCCCCCCCCCTTCATTCCTTATGGAATTTCAAAGTTAGAGCTGGCAAATGGAGGGAAGCAGGCATTTAACAGTCTGAACTCTCCCTCCCCACTTGTCAACAAGCGCATTCACTGTTGCCAAGAAACCGTAGTGCAAAGGTTAAGTGCGAAGGTCCCGACGCTGGAAAACCTGAACCAAAGCCCCAATGCATTACCTGGAGGCTGACCCTCCTAGCTGTACCCGCGGAAACTTTGGGGCACCCAGGCAAGGTTCCAGTGGGCACCTCAACTCAACCAGCTGGGGCCACTATGCCCACTCACAATGACATGACCATCTCAGCAAATGGGGCCCCGGGGGGCGGGGCCAGTTGCACAGACCATGCCAGCCCACAGAGGCCAGGACAGAGCAGCCTCCTCCCAGCTGTGTCTGTGGGGTTCTTTGATAGTTCCTTAAATAGGATCCAATTGAACATTTTGAAAGGTTCCACCTTATGTAAGTGTTACCTTCTAAAATAGAAACGCTCTTCATATTATTTTCAGAAGTGAGCCCCACATTCTTCCAAGAGCTCCTTGTCCTCAGAAGATGAAGGGACCACTGGTAAGGCAGAGGGCCGGTGGGGTAGAGGCTGCTTGTGTTGCACAGACATTCCAGGGTGGAAGGAACCCCACAGCCATACCCCAACAGTCCTCTGCCTCCTGACAGGACTGACCTTAGCAACTGAGCAGAAGAAGGCTGTGATTCCATATACTAAGTGGAAGTCAGGATTTCATGACCTGGAGCTGTGCCAGCCACTTTTGGGTGCTAGTGACCAGCCCCTCAGCCATTATGGGTCAAAAAAGACTCTGCTTTCGCCATTTCTGTGGCTGTCTGGTTCAGTTCTTCCTGTGTTACTTCTGCCACCTTCTCACTCCTTGCAGGGATGTGCTGGCACTTCCTCTTGCCCTTTCCCCACCACCCCACAGACCACAATGCTGGGCAGGCAGCAGCTGCTTAATCAATGCTTGCTGGGCTGAGTCAGCCTGCAAGCTGCAAAGGTACCTCTGCACTTACCAGACAGACCAGCTGCTTTCTCGGTCATCTCTGCCTCATTACCATTGCTTGAGGCTTTAGAGTCTTGTCCCTGCCGCAGTTTGCAGTGCCCCTACTCCCGGCAGGGACACAGAAGCCCCCAAACTGGATGATTTCAAGAAGGGGAGACCCCACTAGTGCTCTCCTGGGAGACATGTAGCTTTTCACTTCTCTTGTCTGATCCAGACGGAGAAGACCCATGTACATTTTTACACATGATCTTCTTTTCCTGATCCATATCCACAGCCAAAAGATGACCCAGGTAAGCACGGATCTCAGACATCTGTTAGCCTGTCATCTGCTCTACCAGGTGACCTGTGAAGCAAGGGTTCAGAGCCTGTCTTCCTGTCCTCACCATCAAAAGGGTACAACCTGTGGGATGCTGCTAGGACTCAGGACAGGACCATGTGTGCCGCGTTACCTGGGTAAAGGGAACAGCAGAGCGCATCTCACCCTCTAGAACAGCAGTGAGTCCCCAAGGAGCCGTTCTTTACCTCCCACTGCATCAGGACAAGACCCTGCTTCTGCCTAAGAGTGCTTTGGTGAAACTTTAGGGGTCATCCTCTTGCAGGGCTCCCTAGGAAACTGCGTGGGAGGTAGGAAATAGCAGAAGAGGCTTGTATTTGACTCTCAGCCCTGGCCCCTGCCTCCTCTGCTGGGACTCTCTCAATGAAGTCTCACATTTCACTGCTTTGGTTTCTGTCTGAACAAGAGAGCACAGAGAAGTTTCGTGAATGGCTGAGGCCATCCTATGGCCCCAGGAAAAGGCCAGTGCCCACCTGTATCAAAGTCTGAGTGTTGAGTTCTCCCCCTTTCAATGGGAGGGGGTATGTGTTCTCCTTGGGGCTCTCTGTGCCCACTGACTGCTCTGTTGGGGCATTGTGCCATTGCTGTAGTGGATTCAGGTTGACTTTCCTTCCTGGTATGAGGGTAAATGTACAATCCTCCAAGGCACACCAGCATTTCGGGCACACACTTTCACAAGGAGGCAGCCATGGCGGTGGGCGAGGCCGTGGCTGCCTGTGGAAGAGCCAGAGTCAGAACTGTGAGGCTGCAGCCCTGCTCTGTCTGCAAAGGGAGTCACTCCAGCATCTCCCACTGCTGCTCTGAGGCCAATTGCTTAATTGAATCAGTGCAAATTCCTGCTGTTTTGGAGCTTGTGAGTTGTCTACAAGATGGGCTGACTTGGCAGGTCAGGAAGGCAGAGGCCAGAGAGGCAGCAGCTGGGAGCTCCTGACCCACTGTCTGGGCTGCGGAGGCCTCTGTGCAGCTGAACTTGAGTGCCCTTGACTAGCCCTGAGCAGAGGTGGCCTCAGACTCACATAGTAGAAGGAGAGAATCAACTCTTGGAAATTGTGCTCTGACCCCCAGACACATGGCATGGCACACCTTAAACTCTCTACCAGAGAGAGAGAGAGAGAGAGAGAGAGAGAGAGAGAGAGAGAGGTGTGTATATATGTATTTGTATATGTGTGTATATATGTGTGTGTGTTTGTATATGTGTGTGTATTTGTGTATATGTGTGTGCATGTGTATGTATGTGTGTGTATGTACGTTTGGTTTGGTTTGGTTTGGTTTATTCGAGACAGTGTTTCTCTGTGTTATCTTGGCTGTCATGAACTCACTTTGTAGACCAGGCTGGCCTCAAAATCACCATGATCCACCTGCCTTTCGAGTGCTGGGAGTATGTATGTATGTTTTATATGTGTGAGTGTGTTTATATATGTGTGTGTGTATATGTGTGTGTGTTTGTATATGTGTGTGTTTGTGTGTGTGGGTATGTATATGTGTGTATTTGTATATGTGTGTGTATTTGTGTATGTGTGTGTGCATGTTATATATATGTATGTGTATTTGTATATGTGTGTGTTTGTATATATATGTGTATATGTAGATATGTATATGTGTGTGTGTTTGTGTATGTATGTGTATGTGTGTGTGTGTGTTTGGGTATATGTGTGTGTGTATATGTGTGTATTTGTGTAAAGTGTGTGTGTGTGTTTGTGTATATGTATGTGTGTTTGTGTATGTGGGTATATGTATGTGTGTGTATATATCTGTGTATTTGGGTATGTGTGTGTGTGCATGTGTGTTTGTGTATATGTGTGTATGTATTTGTATATATCTGTATGCGTGTGTGTTTGGGTATATGTGTGTGTGTATGTGTATACATGTGTATGTATATGTATGTGTATTTGTATATGTGTGTATATGTATATGTGTGTATATATATATGTGTGTGTATATGTATATGTGTGTTTATGTGTGTATATTTGCTTATATGTGTATGTGTGTATATTTGTGTATGTGTGTGTGTGCATGTGTGTTTGTGTATATGTGTGTATGTATTTGTATATATCTGTATGCGTGTGTGTTTGGGTATATGTGTGTGTGTATGTGTATACATGTGTATGTATATGTATGTGTATTTGTATATGTGTGTATATGTATATGTGTGTATGTATATGTGTGTTTGTATATGTGTGTTTATGTGTGTATATTTGCTTATATGTGTATGTGTGTATATTTGTGTATGTGTGTGCATGCATGTGCGTATGTCTTTGAGTACATGTGTGTGTGTTTGCGTATATGTGTGTGCATGTGTATTTTAATGTACCTTCAGGAAGACTGGGGCGAAGCACAGCTACATGTTAATCACTTCCTGTTTCCCAGGTCCACAGTAGGTCCATGTTTCCCACCATCCTTTGCATTTAGTAAAGTACACACAGATAGGTTCTGACCAGCAGGATAGTGTCACTCACTGAGATGTAAGGCTCCGGCAATAACCCAGTCCTGAGTTAATAATGGTGACCCTGGCTGGCACTTGGCTGTGTGGGAGAGACGATGGCTGTGGCTGTGGCCTTGGTCATGCCATCTCCTAGCTGTGTGATCTCAGACAAATCAACCTTTCTGAACCTGGTTTCTCATTTTTGAAAATGGAGTAACCTAACATTCAAGGTTGTAAAATTTCAATTAAATGATTCACAAAAGGTTCTTGGCACGAAGTCTGGCACAGAGTCAAGCATATAAATAGCAACTGCTGTTATTACATTAAGTTGAAAACAGTTTAGAAGATTCTTTTAAAACTTTTGTCGGTTTCAAATGGCCTGGTTTATTTCATAAATAGCATAAAAAGAGGAAAAAACCAGTCGCTTTGAATCTCTTAAAACCCTGGACAAAGTTCCCAGACATAGAAGTTCTAAAGTATTGATTTTAGTAACAGTTTGTCCCGATCTGTCCAAAGAAGTGGAGCAGGGCTCGACTTCCCAGCCAGGCCAAGAGCAGCCTCTCTCTGGCCAGCTCTACACCTTGGGTGGTCAAGGCTGGCTGCAGCAGGCAGCTGACACGGATGAGTCCACAGTGGGAGTCCTTCCCTGTCTGTCCTGACTTCGGAACAGCCCCGGCCAGGAGCTTTCCATCCCTGTGATTGTTTGCTTGGGTTTTTTGTTTTTGTTTGAGACAGGGTCTCTCTGTGTAACCCTGGCTGTCCTGGAACTCACTCTGTAGGCCAGACTGGCCTCAGACTCCTGCCTCTGCCTCCCAAGTGCTGGGGTTAAAGGTATGTGCCACCACTGCCTGGTTTAGCCCTGACATTGCCAGCACTCTGTGCCATTGTAGCCGTTCTGATGGTCAGGTGATAATGTCCCCTGTGCTTTAATATGCAGCTCCCAGGAAGATAACGATGATCCTGTTTTCACATCCTCTCCTCCCATCTCTGCATTCTCTCTGGTGTGCCTTTTACCCACTTTACAACGGGATTGATAGCGATTTACTTACTTATTTATTTATTTTTAAACTGTTGGACGTAAGACACATTTCTAGAGTACTCCTGTGGCCTGTAAATACTTTCTCTTAGTGTGTGGTTTGTCTCCCCTCAGCAACCCCCACCCCACTTTAGAATATGCACTCTTACGCTGCAGACCAGGCTGACCCCAAACTCACCATGTAGCACAGGCTGACCTCGAACTCATTTATGGAAACCCACCCACTGCAGCTTCCTGCATTCAAGGCTTACAGAACCAGCACCCCAGGTTTCCACAGGGTGTTTTGCAGTATGCAAATGTTGAACTTTGATAAGGTTCTTGTGCTCAATGCTTGCTATAGACAATGTTTTTGCTGTCGAGGCTGGGTAGAGCTCCTCTGTGAACCACACACACCCAAGAACCTCTGCCATGAGCCCAGGCTGTGCCCTGCTTCTTAACCACTGCTAGATCATTGTCTTCAACCTCCTCTCTAAGGCCAACTCCCAACAGATGCCAAGAAGCCACACAGAGTGACCAGATCTGTCCAGACAGCCTCAGCCAAGACCCCCAAACCCACCATGAGTTGCCATGCCAGGGCTCAGAAACACCTGCCTAGTTCGGAGTTTGGAGTCTTCTCGGTGGCCAATGTTTACAGGGCTGGACCCGGTCCCCTGGTTGAGCCATCTCATACATACATGCTCCAGACAGCTGTCCATAGAGCCCTAATGAGGTACAACTAGGAGGATTTGTGTCCTGTCCTCTCTGAAGGGGACTGGAGACCTGGGATTTGTGCTACGCTGTAGAGGGAGTGTTTAAAGCTCTTATTCAGCCACCCACCTGCACCCCAGAAGCCTCAGCCTTGAAAGCAAGGACAACTTGTTCAACTGCTTTAAACGGAACACAGGCAGCTTGGCTCCCACTCTACCCAAGCACAGTGTAATTAGTTTCCACTAACAGAGAATTAATGCCTCATTATTCGTCAGCCTCTGCCTGCTGGCCAGTCTAAATCTGAGTCCCAAGTGCTTTTTTTTTTTTCCCCCCTGGTGTAGGAACCCTTGACTTATCTGGAGAGTCTGGCAACAATCATGGCTAACCTAGGATGAGCTGTCTCAGCACAGAGGCCCCATAGGCCTCCAGAGAGATGACTGTGAGAATTATCCTGTTTAACCTGTGAAGGCAGCAAAGGGCAGCAGAGGCCTCAGGGTGGGGGCAGGGAAGCTGTTGCAAGGAGGCCAGAGCGTCTCATGCTCTGGAGGAGCCAGGGCCAGCGTTTGGACACTTGGAAGGCTTTCAAGAGCTCTTTGCCTAGTAGACCTCTTTGTCCAGTGAGAAAGCG